>NW_015505489.1:125428-129808 GCF_001515645.1 Sinocyclocheilus grahami
AAATTTCTATAGTATCTACACAAGATGCTGAGCAGAAATCCTATTTTTGTATGGCACAAATTTAGTAACTGCAGAATAAGCCTTACAGGGTTGCTGTTGTACAGCGGGTCACAGAACTTCTCAAGGGTGTACAGGTACTTCACATTGTCTTTGGCCTCATTTGCCGCATCAGTGATTCTGATGTCTAGTTCTCGCCAAACCTGCGGAGGCAAATAATTTAGACCTCAAATTAGACCTCAAACTGACTGGCAAAAACAGCTCAAGCAATGGCATTAATGAAATGAAAATGAAAAAGTCATTGTGAAAAAGGAAAGAACATTCACGAAAACTCAATTATAAAACAAATTTACCTTATAAGACAAATGCCCCAGCTATTGTATCTTTCACCCAACAACTAATAATGATATATAAATATAAATCATCAACTAACCTTAATCAGTTTGGACTTGGCTATAATAAGAACCCCCAACACAGCTTTGACCTCAGGGCTCTTCAACTGGTCCAGCAGATAGTTGAAACGGGACATGCGTTTCTTCCAGTGGTCAAGCTCTGCACGGGGACCCAGGTCATCTGCTTCTTTCCTTAACTGGTCACTCTCTGCAAGGACCTTCAGATCACATGACAGGGTGGTTAAAAAGTGAATACAACATATAAAAGACATGACAAAAAAGTTACAATTTTGAGGAAGATCTAACGTTATTTGCAAGCAAACCCTCTCATATAATAGATTCTATACCACAAATTAAAATGAATTTTCAAAGTAAGAGATTTGAAACCTGTTCGATCTGTTTGACCCAAGTTTTCATGCAGGCTTCGATCTTCTCCAGAGCTTCTGCGCTATTGGCCACAGCTGTGTAATCTGAAGGACCTTTCAATGTTTTCAAGTCAAACGTTTCACATTCTTTGAGGTTTACCTGAAATATCAAACAATTTTCACAGATCTTTCTTTGGAGATATTTTGCATGATGGATGTTAAATTGATGATCTGGGCTAGATACAAATTAACATACAATAATCAAAGTCTATTATTACAAACAAATAAATGAATAAATCAACTATACATTGCAAAAGGAGAAACCACTTTAATGTAAGACTTGTGTTTTTGTTAGAGTGCTTTTTAGCAGAAATAAAATTAAGTTTATTATTTAAAGTGTGAAATTGTCTAAATCACCCATTTTGAGGTAGGACCAATTTATAATATCTGCCATTTCTGGGAACCTTGCAATGAGTTTATCTGCTTCATAAGGTCATGACACTGAAAGTGAAAGCTAGTAACTGTTAAGTTATAGCTAAGTAACTATAACTACGCACAAATCTCATGTTACCTAATATAATGTCTGAAATTAGGTAATTGAATTATATATATACATATATACATATGATCTCATAAATCCAGAAACCAAGATCTTGACGGCTGAAAGCTTGAAAGAGATAAGAAAAATAGCATTCAATTTCCAATATTTCATCTGACTGACCAAATCCACCATCCCATTCATCTTTTTTTTTTTTCATTTTTGAGAGGCTATGGATCAATATAGTACTAGAATGGAGTGTGTGAGTGTGTGCATCCTTGAGTGTGTTTATGTTATTGTAAAAGTGTGCCTCTTTCTTTGTCCTTTTGTATTTGTGAGACCTTTTCTTGCAGGCTCTCCTGTGCCCCGGCTAACACAGAGACAAAGCTGTCCAGAGAGCTAATAAAGTCTTGCTTGACAGCCTGAGCCTGCGGGCTTGCTAGCTCTGCCCAGCCGTGGTTCATCTTCCTCAGAGTGGGGATGAAGATCTCTGACAGCAGCTGCTCCACGCTCTTCAGCAGACCAACACCCATGGTGTCCAACATGTTAAAGTTCACATCCTATGAGAGCAAACAGAGGGGAGAGGATGAACATATACACAAGAGACTTTTGTTGTTGTTTTGATGACATATAAGGCTCTAACTGAATCAAAATATCACACACAACAAATGGTCAGTAAAAGCGCTCAAATAAAATAAAATAATAATAAACCAACCAACCAACAAACAAATAATGTATAATGAATTTTCTATTAGGGTTTGCCATTTTTTGTGAACCTGTTATTTCGTCATATTTTGAAGCAAGTAAAATGACTTTTAGTATAGTTTAGTATATTTTTATAAATTAACTAAAAGAACTATAGATTTGATCATAAGCATAGTAGTGGGAAATAGAGTGACAACTGATATTTACATGCGTTTTATGTATGCAGCCTGCTATACTGTTATAAAGATCTCATCGATCTATATTACAAGCTATCAAAATTTCATCTTACTTTTTGGGCACAAAAATATCAGCAACAATTGCATTATTCAAATTCAATTACATTATTTTTGCTTGATCAGCTGAATAATATTGAGTTTAAAACTGAGTGATTTATGAAACCTGACATATGAAACAACAGTCAAATAAAATAAAATAGAAATATGTGTGTGTGTGTGTGTACCTGGTATTTATCACATTATGGGGACCAAATGTCCCCACAAGGATAGTGATACTAGTAAATTTTGACCTTGTGGGGACATTTTTGAGGTCCCCATGAGGAAACAAGCGTATAAATCATACAGAATGAGTTTTTTTGAGAAAGTAAAAATGCACAAAGTTTCCTGTAAGGGGTAGGTTTAGGGGGTAGGGTTGGGGTAGGGCAATAGCACATACAGTTTGTACAGTATAAACACCATTACGCCTATGGAATGTCCCCATAAAACATGGAAACACAACATGCGTGTGTGTGTGTATATATAGTTATTTTTTATGTGACTTATTTCATATGTCTGGCTTTATAGGATTAAGCTAGGGGACTTACACAGTAGTCACAATATTTCTCATAAAAGAAAACAAAGAAACTAACAAACAAAAACATAAGATGTATGCCTCTAATGCTTTAAAAGAGAGTAAACCAATATCTACCATATGGAATGTACCAAATAAAAGATATGACCAGGGCAAGAAATATTTACAGGGGAAAAAAATTAATATATATATATATATATGGAAGTCAACTCTTTTTCAAAATATCTTATTTTGTGCTCAGCAGAAGAAAGAAACTCATACAGGTTTAGAACAACTTGAGGGTGAGAAAATGGTGATAGGATTTTCATATTTTGGTGAACTTTCCCTTTAAATGGCATGAAATCTGAAAGAAAAGAAAAAGGAAAACTGTAGACATAGTGTAGAAGTTTACACTAAGGCCTGCTTGTCACAATGCAATGTTTGCCTGCATTATAACACCTTTCAGTACACAACACATGATCTTGTTATTGACATGGTTAACAGATGCTTTTCACACATTGCTCTTGTTTCCATTTACCCTGTGGATATTCTCTGATGTGATAGGCTTGGAGGTGTTTGCCCGGGTAAAAAATACACAAATGCCAGTGAGGGCCACATCTGTGCCTTCCGTCACAAAGACCTTGGCTTTCTTACTGCGAATCATTGAGGAGGATACAGCTACCAAACAAAGACACAAAGACAAATTGATCTTATCGCATGTCTTATTTGGATGCAGTGTAACATTTGTGAGAATTTAATGAGAATCATCATTGAGAATATTCAGAACTATAAACAAACTAAAAAAGAAGAATGACAGTATTTTTAATGATTACTTAGATTTTTTACTAATGATTATTTTCACAGGCTTTACTAACCGATGTCTACAGGCTCTGTGTCCTGGTAGTATAAAATGAGGTGAGGAAGGCCATTGGCAGCAAAGAACTGCTCTATCCGCTCAATCTGAAAGATCAAACATAATACTGTTAAATAACATTGTATAAAATATCCTAGGGAATGCTAATAATCAATGACTTCCTCGACTAGAAAATGTGCAGAATGCTCTTCAAAACCAAATTAAGAAGTGTGTCTGTGGAATATTGTTAACCTGTGTGCCCTCCAGTATCGCATCTTCCACTTCAGCTTTCTCCAGACCCACGCAAGAGGACACAATGCTGAGAACATAGTCATGTCTGCTGTCCAGCTGTGCTCTCTTGGCCTCACGCTCTTCCTTCAGCTTTTGCTGTGTGATAAGAAGATGTGCCCACTTTAGCATCAGCATTTCCTTACTTTGTTTTGACAAGCTTTTATACACGGTCTATTAATAAAAGGATAGTTGTAGCAGGACACATACTGCAGGAGTATTTTTAACTTCTTGAAATCTTGAAAAAATGAAACCTCTTCAAACTCTTCAAAATTCAAACATTCATCACATGCGCTATAATAAATATAAGACCACGGACCTGAGAAAAAAAAAGTTTCTTATTTTCTGAGAAACTTTTATAAGCCTGCACTAACTATAGAAATTAACTATGACAATAGTTTTAGAAAAGTCATATACAGTATATATATATATATATATATATATATATATATACAG
>NW_015505489.1:131390-136464 GCF_001515645.1 Sinocyclocheilus grahami
TATATATATATATATATATATATATATATATATACAGTCATATACAGTATACTTTTCTAAAACTATTGTAATATACCCTTTATCTTTTTTGTCATTCAGAAAATAACTGAAGGACCACCTAATAATTGCAATAATAATATAATATAACATCAGTTACCTCAGTATCCTGATGTACATAAAGTAAAAAAAAACAAAAAACAAACACGACTACAGGAAAAGGCAAGCAAATGAAGCATCATCAGAACATGGAGTCATACATACTTTAAAAGCAGTGATCTGGCTGTTTGAGATTATCAACGACTGCACTTCAGGCTTACGTCTTCCAGACTTCTTTTCATGCATGTTATCCATGAGATCTTACATCTAAAGACTGCCAGATTATCAAGTAGCTGTATCTTCATCCAAGCAGACAATGAGTATCAGTCCTAACTCACAAAACCAAAAAATAATACATCCAAGTGTAGAAAAAACTAAAAAAAAAAAAACTAAAGGGAAAGTTTTGATTAGATTGTCTCCGAGCGAGAAAATCATCGTTCAGACTATCCAACTGATGGTCACTATTCCCACTTTTCTCATGGCAGTAAAAGCTGAAATGTTTTAGGGGTCCTTGTACAGAATAAAAGAAAGCTGACTGAACAAAGCCTTAAATGGGCAGAGCAGACTGGGTCCCTCGTCAAAGCAGTGAGAGACAGTAAAAGTCGCTTTGCCGGGGTGCTAGGTAACACCGTAAAAAAAAAAGAAAAAAAAAAGGAGCCAATAAACTAAAACCCATTTTGTGGGCCAGATACAGATGCTCAAAAAAGATGTTGGTATTTTGGTCTTTCTGAAACAATCTTCATTCCAAGGGCATTCTTTCTGTTCTGATATAATATAGATTTTAATTGTATAATTTCTTATTTACAAAAAATAAAATAAAATAATAATAACTCAACATCCCATTCCCATCACACCACAGCAGAACTGTTAAATGTCTGCAAGAAACATACAGCTTTCTATTGAAAGAATCGTTTTTTGAAATAGTCAACTATAAAGACATTCCTGAATGAAGCAGCTGTTTGAACAAATGAATTAATGAATTGAATTAATGATTGAATGACTTACTCATTAAGACACTGACATTGATTGACAATTTATTCACTTAACCACTCATATATATTTTTTTATTTACAATTTTGAAATAGATTTTTTTTAAATTCCTGAATAGATCATTCATTTTAAATTGCTTTATTTTAGACCTTAAAAAAATAAATAAATAAATTTCTGTGTCAGTGTCTATTTCATGCACATAAAATCTAAATAGGCTACAACAGGTAAACATGTCAGCATGGACACTAGTCCTGGATTATTAACAATATAAATTTCCTGTTGATGAAGATCTTTTAGTCTATGCTGTTGCCAGCTGATGCTTGAACAAAACATCACTAAACATTATTTGGTGTGGGCCTGTATCCAATAATCACAATAAGCTTTGTGCTTTTTTTATATGAAACAATGTCTCACCATTCATATTCTGTCAATTGTATTACAAAATTCAAACCATGAACAGTTTTAACACTCTTTAATGTGGCATTACAGATCGCTGTAGTATTCGCTGTAATTACAATGTATACTTTTTTTCTTTATTTACCCCGAAAGAATTGAAGTGAAATGTGACAACATGTCCAATAAGTGGGGCACATTGTAACATCTGAGGGGCACGTTGTAACATGACTATATGACATCTTAAAATGTTATCTGATCTATTGAAATACATATATATAAGACAAGCTAAAATATTTTGTCAATAAAATAAAATTATTAATTTTTCAAATAAAATAATGGTGTTTTTAAGAATTAAAATAAACTAATTTTGGAGTTTGACAATGAACACGAGACAAACAGACAAGCCAAAATGCTTTACATTTCTTGAAATAATAATTTCGGAACATTGACTCTCAGCTTTATTCAGCTGTTTCACGTGGTTTCTCATTAAAATTCATGAAAGTAATTAGTGTAAATTACATCGCTAATGTCATAGAATAGCATAATTTTAATAATAGCGGGGCGCATTGTAACACAGTGTTACAACGTTCCCCATCTGCACAACTGGAATTTAAAACTGGTTAGTGTCTTCTGCTATTTAATGAAGCATTAAAAAAACTATCTAAACTACTTAATAACAGATTGGAGATTAATAGCAGATTTGTGTCATTTAAATAAACACTAAAAACTGAGATGAAAAATTTACTTCAGCCAGAAATGTACCTTTGCTATGGTTAAATAAATATTCAGGGATATCTTCAAAACATTTCTGGCACATTTTTTTCTCTATATAGTGTTGATATGGGGTCTACTTATAAAGCACAAATTAATGGCTTATTCTGCATGACCATATTTTAGATACCTTAATTCTACTTAAACTCAATAACTACCTTACTAACTATTAATAAGCAGCAAATTAGGAGTTTAATAAGGTAAAACCATCCTGCATACTTAAAGGGATAGTTCACCCAAAAATGAAAATTCTGTCATAATTTACTCACCCTCATGCCATTCCAAACCTGTATGAGTTGCTTGCTTATGTTGAACACAAAAGAAGATATTTTGAAGATTGCTGGTAATCAAACAGTTGGTGGTTACCATTGACTTCAATAGCATTTTTTTCCCTACTATGGAAGTCAATGGCAACCACCAACTGTTTGATTACCAGCAATCTTCAAAATATCTTCTTTTGTGTTCAACATAAGCAAGCAACTCATACAGGTTTGGAATGGCATGAGGGTGAGTAAATTATGACAGAATTTTCATTTTTGGGTGAACTATCCCTTTAAGTATGCAGGATGGTTTTACCTTATTAAACTCCTAATTTGCTGCTTATTAATAGTTAGTAAGGTAGTTATTGAGTTTAAGTAGAATTAAGGTATCTAAAATATGGTCATGCAGAATAAGCCATTAATTTGTGCTTTATAAGTAGACCCCATATCAACACTATATAGAGAAAAAAATGTGCCAGAAATGTTTTGAAGATATCCCTGAATATTTATTTAACCATAGCAAAGGTACATTTCTGGCTGAAGTAAATTTTTCATCTCAGTTTTTAGTGTTTATTTAAATGACACAAATCTGCTATTAATCTCCAATCTGTTATTAAGTAGTTTAGATAGTTTTTTTAATGCTTCATTAAATAGCAGAAGACACTAACCAGTTTTAAATTCCAGTTGTGCAGATGGGGAACGTTGTAACACTGTGTTACAATGCGCCCCGCTATTATTAAAATTATGCTATTCTATGACATTAGCGATGTAATTTACACTAATTACTTTCATGAATTTTAATGAGAAACCACGTGAAACAGCTGAATAAAGCTGAGAGTCAATGTTCCGAAATTATTATTTCAAGAAATGTAAAGCATTTTGGCTTGTCTGTTTGTCTCGTGTTCATTGTCAAACTCCAAAATTAGTTTATTTTAATTCTTAAAAACACCATTATTTTATTTGAAAAATTAATAATTTTATTTTATTGACAAAATATTTTAGCTTGTCTTATATATATGTATTTCAATAGATCAGATAACATTTTAAGATGTCATATAGTCATGTTACAACGTGCCCCTCAGATGTTACAATGTGCCCCACTTATTGGACATGTTGTCACATTTCACTTCAATTCTTTCGGGGTAAATAAAGAAAAAAAGTATACATTGTAATTACAGCGAATACTACAGCGATCTGTAATGCCACATTAAAGAGTGTTAAAACTGTTCATGGTTTGAATTTTGTAATACAATTGACAGAATATGAATGGTGAGACATTGTTTCATATAAAAAAAGCACAAAGCTTATTGTGATTATTGGATACAGGCCCACACCAAATAATGTTTAGTGATGTTTTGTTCAAGCATCAGCTGGCAACAGCATAGACTAAAAGATCTTCATCAACAGGAAATTTATATTGTTAATAATCCAGGACTAGTGTCCATGCTGACATGTTTACCTGTTGTAGCCTATTTAGATTTTATGTGCATGAAATAGACACTGACACAGAAATTTATTTATTTATTTTTTTAAGGTCTAAAATAAAGCAATTTAAAATGAATGATCTATTCAGGAATTTAAAAAAAATCTATTTCAAAATTGTAAATAAAAAAATATATATGAGTGGTTAAGTGAATAAATTGTCAATCAATGTCAGTGTCTTAATGAGTAAGTCATTCAATCATTAATTCAATTCATTAATTCATTTGTTCAAACAGCTGCTTCATTCAGGAATGTCTTTATAGTTGACTATTTCAAAAAACGATTCTTTCAATAGAAAGCTGTATGTTTCTTGCAGACATTTAACAGTTCTGCTGTGGTGTGATGGGAATGGGATGTTGAGTTATTATTATTTTATTTTATTTTTTGTAAATAAGAAATTATACAATTAAAATCTATATTATATCAGAACAGAAAGAATGCCCTTGGAATGAAGATTGTTTCAGAAAGACCAAAATACCAACATCTTTTTTGAGCATCTGTATCTGGCCCACAAAATGGGTTTTAGTTTATTGGCTCCTTTTTTTTTTCTTTTTTTTTTTACGGTGTTACCTAGCACCCCGGCAAAGCGACTTTTACTGTCTCTCACTGCTTTGACGAGGGACCCAGTCTGCTCTGCCCATTTAAGGCTTTGTTCAGTCAGCTTTCTTTTATTCTGTACAAGGACCCCTAAAACATTTCAGCTTTTACTGCCATGAGAAAAGTGGGAATAGGGACCATCAGTTGGATAGTCTGAACGATGATTTTCTCGCTCGGAGACAATCTAATCAAAACTTTCCCTTTAGTTTTTTTTTTTTTAGTTTTTTCTACACTTGGATGTATTATTTTTTGGTTTTGTGAGTTAGGACTGATACTCATTGTCTGCTTGGATGAAGATACAGCTACTTGATAATCTGGCAGTCTTTAGATGTAAGATCTCATGGATAACATGCATGAAAAGAAGTCTGGAAGACGTAAGCCTGAAGTGCAGTCGTTGATAATCTCAAACAGCCAGATCACTGCTTTTAAAGTATGTATGACTCCATGTTCTGATGATGCTTCATTTGCTTGCCTTTTCCTGT
>NW_015505489.1:136898-152042 GCF_001515645.1 Sinocyclocheilus grahami
ACAGGAAAAGGCAAGCAAATGAAGCATCATCAGAACATGGAGTCATACATACTTTAAAAGCAGTGATCTGGCTGTTTGAGATTATCAACGACTGCACTTCAGGCTTACGTCTTCCAGACTTCTTTTCATGCATGTTATCCATGAGATCTTACATCTAAAGACTGCCAGATTATCAAGTAGCTGTATCTTCATCCAAGCAGACAATGAGTATCAGTCCTAACTCACAAAACCAAAAAATAATACATCCAAGTGTAGAAAAAACTAAAAAAAAAAAAACTAAAGGGAAAGTTTTGATTAGATTGTCTCCGAGCGAGAAAATCATCGTTCAGACTATCCAACTGATGGTCCCTATTCCCACTTTTCTCATGGCAGTAAAAGCTGAAATGTTTTAGGGGTCCTTGTACAGAATAAAAGAAAGCTGACTGAACAAAGCCTTAAATGGGCAGAGCAGACTGGGTCCCTCGTCAAAGCAGTGAGAGACAGTAAAAGTCGCTTTGCCGGGGTGCTAGGTAACACCGTAAAAAAAAAAAGAAAAAAAAAAGGAGCCAATAAACTAAAACCCATTTTGTGGGCCAGATACAGATGCTCAAAAAAGATGTTGGTATTTTGGTCTTTCTGAAACAATCTTCATTCCAAGGGCATTCTTTCTGTTCTGATATAATATAGATTTTAATTGTATAATTTCTTATTTACAAAAAATAAAATAAAATAATAATAACTCAACATCCCATTCCCATCACACCACAGCAGAACTGTTAAATGTCTGCAAGAAACATACAGCTTTCTATTGAAAGAATCGTTTTTTGAAATAGTCAACTATAAAGACATTCCTGAATGAAGCAGCTGTTTGAACAAATGAATTAATGAATTGAATTAATGATTGAATGACTTACTCATTAAGACACTGACATTGATTGACAATTTATTCACTTAACCACTCATATATATTTTTTTATTTACAATTTTGAAATAGATTTTTTTTAAATTCCTGAATAGATCATTCATTTTAAATTGCTTTATTTTAGACCTTAAAAAAATAAATAAATAAATTTCTGTGTCAGTGTCTATTTCATGCACATAAAATCTAAATAGGCTACAACAGGTAAACATGTCAGCATGGACACTAGTCCTGGATTATTAACAATATAAATTTCCTGTTGATGAAGATCTTTTAGTCTATGCTGTTGCCAGCTGATGCTTGAACAAAACATCACTAAACATTATTTGGTGTGGGCCTGTATCCAATAATCACAATAAGCTTTGTGCTTTTTTTATATGAAACAATGTCTCACCATTCATATTCTGTCAATTGTATTACAAAATTCAAACCATGAACAGTTTTAACACTCTTTAATGTGGCATTACAGATCGCTGTAGTATTCGCTGTAATTACAATGTATACTTTTTTTCTTTATTTACCCCGAAAGAATTGAAGTGAAATGTGACAACATGTCCAATAAGTGGGGCACATTGTAACATCTGAGGGGCACGTTGTAACATGACTATATGACATCTTAAAATGTTATCTGATCTATTGAAATACATATATATAAGACAAGCTAAAATATTTTGTCAATAAAATAAAATTATTAATTTTTCAAATAAAATAATGGTGTTTTTAAGAATTAAAATAAACTAATTTTGGAGTTTGACAATGAACACGAGACAAACAGACAAGCCAAAATGCTTTACATTTCTTGAAATAATAATTTCGGAACATTGACTCTCAGCTTTATTCAGCTGTTTCACGTGGTTTCTCATTAAAATTCATGAAAGTAATTAGTGTAAATTACATCGCTAATGTCATAGAATAGCATAATTTTAATAATAGCGGGGCGCATTGTAACACAGTGTTACAACGTTCCCCATCTGCACAACTGGAATTTAAAACTGGTTAGTGTCTTCTGCTATTTAATGAAGCATTAAAAAAACTATCTAAACTACTTAATAACAGATTGGAGATTAATAGCAGATTTGTGTCATTTAAATAAACACTAAAAACTGAGATGAAAAATTTACTTCAGCCAGAAATGTACCTTTGCTATGGTTAAATAAATATTCAGGGATATCTTCAAAACATTTCTGGCACATTTTTTTCTCTATATAGTGTTGATATGGGGTCTACTTATAAAGCACAAATTAATGGCTTATTCTGCATGACCATATTTTAGATACCTTAATTCTACTTAAACTCAATAACTACCTTACTAACTATTAATAAGCAGCAAATTAGGAGTTTAATAAGGTAAAACCATCCTGCATACTTAAAGGGATAGTTCACCCAAAAATGAAAATTCTGTCATAATTTACTCACCCTCATGTCATTCCAAACCTGTATGAGTTGCTTGCTTATGTTGAACACAAAAGAAGATATTTTGAAGATTGCTGGTAATCAAACAGTTGGTGGTTACCATTGACTTCAATAGCATTTTTTTCCCTACTATGGAAGTCAATGGCAACCACCAACTGTTTGATTACCAGCAATCTTCTAAATATCTTCTTTTATGTTCAACATAAGAAAGCAACTCATACAGGTTTGGAACGACATGAGGGTGAGTACATGATGACAGAATTTTCATTTTTGGGTGAACTATCCCTTTAAGTTTCAACTCTGTTCCATTACACCTGCCTGTAATGATCAAGCAACCCTGAACACCTTGTTAATTAGCAGGTTTAGTTGTATTTGATTGGGGTTGGAGCCGAATTCTGCAGAAAGGTAGCTCTCCAGAAGAAGGGTTGGAGACCCCTGTTAATCATATAGCCTGTATGATTAAACTCTTCCCCATGGTCTAGTGTTAAAAAAAGTTAACAAAAATTGCAATACACTGTAATATCGAATCACACTACTTTTAGATGTAGAATCGCGATTCTTAAAAATCCTAATACATATCGATTCGGCACCCAAATGATAGTACTGATTCGGGAGATAAGCATATTGTCATAGCCCTAGTAAAAATGCCCCTGGAAATCAATTTAAGGGTGCAAATATTAAAATAAATTTTTGTCACTGAACAATCCACCACACAGAATATGAAGAATATGAAAAGCTTCAAGAGTCAGCTGACCAGCACATCAACACACTTAGCCAAATTATTGTCTAATTATGGTTATCAAACAAAATCCCAGAAAATATTGAGGTATCATTTTTTGTCAGTATTGCACGGCCCTAAAGAGTAGTTGAACAAAAGTTGAATATTTGGTTATATCCTTGGATATCACTAATTCAGATCAAAGTAAAGTCTAAGTAAAACACCTCTTATGTATTTTCACTCCATTGATCATAAAGGTTTCCTATTGGCTTCACAAAGTTGTTCATTTACAACATTGTGTGAGAGACTGCAGGTGAGATAGGAGCCCAGGAGACAGATAAATAACTACTAGGAAAGAGATACCAGCAATCAGCCCATTTAATCTCCCTGACATCTTGCTGTCCCCATGCTGTTCTCATCTACCACAACACTTCAGCTGTAGGTGGCAGGTAAGAGCTCAGCTTAGCACTGAATATTTCATGCATTTTATGCCGGCAGTGGTGAGCTTGCTTTGAATACCAATTCCAAGCCCCTGACATTACATTTTAGATGTCACAATCAGCATTTCAGGTCTTGAAGCCATAGATATGAAATCCATAGATTAAGCATTGGCAGCTGTTGCTTATTATGCAATATGTCAGCATAATACGGCCATAATTACATGCAAATTAATGGACAGATGCAGCATCCATCATGCCAACGTCAGCATTCTCATATGTGAAAGCATCAGTTTTTGCAGTCTTTGCATTTCATACAACTGGAGGTCTTGCAGTGTTACGGTATTTGAGTTATAATGGCCAGTGACAGAGGGCCATCTATAGTTTAGAGAGAAAGAAAAAAAGTATATATATATATATATATATATATATATATATATATTTTCATATTAAATAAAATACATTAAAAAAGTTATAATTTACATAATGTAACATTATTGGTGATTTTAAAAAGACTTGTCATAAATCATAAGATTAAACACAATTATTTTATTCTACTGACAGCCATAGTTTTACCTTTTACTTTTCTGTCAATGGTAACAAAATATTGTCTTTATAATATTTACACATATTAATAATATTTTTGTTTTCACTGTATAAACCAGGGCCCATATTCACAAAACATCTTAAGTCTAAAAGTAGCTCATAACTTGCCGATTTAGGAGAAAATCTTTAAAATAATGTGTCGTGTCAATCCTAAATTTAGGACTTACATTTTTGCTCTACGAGTATTTCACAAGGCATTTTAGCGCTAAAACTAGCTCCTAAATCTGTGGAATGCTAGGAGTAGTGAAGAGGACTCCTAAGTCACTAAGACCAAACCACAAACTAGGCCTATCCTCCCTGCTGAAGAAAACAATAGAAACCATCACAGAAATTCTAATGGTTTCTACTACAAATACTATTACAAACGATCAACTTTTAACCATTAAACTAATTTAAAAAAATGTTTCCTGTAGTGTGTTTTGGGGCATGTTCTATTAGTGGTTTTAACAAGCCAACAATAGAAGGCGACCAATAACCAGTAAAGACCAACAGGCACCATTACAGTTACCAGTAAAACCAGTACAATTCCCATTATAACCAGTAAAACCATTCAAATTATGTGATGGTTTCTATTGCTTTTTTCAGCCGGGCTAAAATGGCTGTTGCCAGCAATCTGCCTTGAAACATAAATATTTTAGAAACACACTGCATTTATTGGCACACATAGGTTTTCCCATGCACGCACGCATTATTATTATGTTTTTTTTGGTTTTGGAGGTTATCCCAACTCCAGATTTTCCTTTGATTGTTTTCATTAACAAGTTGGGCAAGAAGTAACAGCTGTTCTTGCATCCAGTTTGCTTTCTTTTACATTTGCATGTCTTACTATCAGCCATTATTATTCTACTCTGTTAATTAAAAGGCTGTTCATATGCATATTCACTAATTGTTTACGAGAAGCACACATGTAAGAGGCTGACAATTAGCTGAACGTATACTTGTTTAATTAGTGACACTTAGCCTGCATTTTAAACCTTTATTTGAATATGGCAACATAATATTGCACTCTACAATATTTCTATGAATAAATCTCTGACAGAGACCCCTATAAGCCAATCACTGTTTGCACACTTTGTAAGTATGCGGACATCATCCATAGCAACGAGGTCAACCCCGCCCTTACTCTTAGCTTAAAACTTCTTAGTAAAAGTTTGTCTCAGCAGCTTTGTGAATAGGTTTTAAGAGAAAACTCTTAGCTAAAAACTTTTACTGCTATTTAGGAGAACTCTTAGTGGTAAGATAAAAGGTTTTGTCGGTTTTATACGAGCCCAGGTTTTTATATACAGCTGCCTCTTATATTTCAGAAAGGTGGTCCCTCACAATGATATCGTCATATTTTGGAGTCCATGGCATCAACAGTGAAACACTGTAGGCAGAGCCCCTGTAAGGCGAGCCTCTGAGGTTAGCACTTTTTTTTTTTTACAAAATAATAATAAATAAAAACAGTCAATGGAGGAGAGACTTCAGTATGCTGAGACTGCTTTTGTGAGGAATGAGGAAAATGCTCAACACATAGATATAATAATCCCTTCACTCCTTTGACCTCTGCTGACAAGAGGTCTGTTCCTCTAAAATGTGCTGTTGCTTTGTCCAAAACTGTGAGATAAATGACTGCCAAAGAAGCATGTCTGACACTAGTAACAGACTCTGAAATCAAGTGAAGCCATCTAGATGACAGTAGGGGAAAAGGGTAAAGATTTATAGTCCAGTGTAGAGTCAAATGCCACAGCAAACAGGGGCTAACAAGCCTGGGCAAGCAGAAGCATACATAGCAACTGACCAGTGTAGCTAATGGGAGTGATCATTTAGTGTGGGAATGACAGATCAGTGTTTCCTCAACCATGACTGCCAAAACAACTGGAAATAAATGATAAAGCCTGAACGCCAGCCGTCACATAGCAACGCAGTACACAAGACAAATAAAAGGATAACCTTAGCGGAGGAAGATTTTCCAGATGAGCAGAGAGCATCAATCTGCAAATGAACATGACAGCTCATGCCAAAACAGAGTGGCGTGTTACTATGTTCAAGTGATTTTTTTAGCAAATACAACATAATCAGAATCATTCAACATTTTTTGAGAGCTTGTGAATTCTGGATGTAAAGTCTCTGGAATGTTTTGATCATGAAGTACCACAAGATAAAACAATTATTAAAACTACCTAAAAAAAAATCTAAATGAGTTCTGTGCTACTTGCAGGTGACCACTAGAGGATTCATTTTATGCATGCACTTCATTTTCCCATTGAATTTATTGCTGCTTTTTAAACAGTCCCCCCAAAAAGAATATATTTCACTCAATACTATTAACAAATAAATAAACAAACAAACATGACAACCCTACTAAATAGGCAATTTTCTCTTTTGAGAAGCTTTATGCCTTCAATGTAATTTGCTTCTTTTTGGGTTTGTTGCCATTAATTATGTGTTCATAAATTGGAAAGAGAAAATTGGTAAACGTTAATACATTCTAAGTAACACTAACTATGGCTGCTACTCTGTCAACAGACACTGTAAACCTGAGAAGCAAAGGTTCATCTTACCTTGTTTTGAAAGTCGGGTGTGCTGGGCAACATTTTTACCAAGTAAAAATGCCAAGTGCTCAAATAATTTCCAGTTTAATGAAATACTGCATAAGATCATAGAGCTGTGTGGTATGCTAAACACCTGAAATTTTGCTCTGAAATCGTTTTTCCCTTCATTGGCTCTCTATCCATTTTTTTGGTGTTGTCTAACCACCTGTGCTCTGGCTGGTTAGCAGAAGAGGTCTTGGACCTTCTCATATGTCAACTATGAGGCTAAATGGTCCATTGTTGTTAAGTCTACAGTTACAGGCAGAACACCAGCCCTCTGAAGGACGAGAGGCAATGTTTTTACACTTACTCACAATGTAAGACTTTATTCATCAGTGAGACAATGACAATACAAGTCAGGTATTCATTCATATTGTAAAGGGGCATCTACATAATGCCCCAGTAACACATGACCATTCACAGCTTGTTGAACTGACTCACAGGCTCATGAATGTGAATGAACTGTATTATAATCAGATAGAAACTGGGTTAGAACCATATTATTTAAAAGCTACAAAAAATAGTTCAGATTTATAACTGAGAATTGTAATTATGTGAAACTGCTTTGAAACAATCTGTAAATGAATAAATGAATAGGTGATAGCATTGCATCATCATATGCTAGGTGTTCTGTGCAGTTACTAGGGTATTGTGGGTGATTGCTTAATGCATTGCTTGTGCTGTTGGTTGTTAGGTGGTTGTTTACAGGCCCAGGTCAAAAATAGTCAACCTAAAATGTGTTTTTTTGTCATAGCCAACTGAAATTTATGCTGAATGACTGTTTCCATCAGATTTAATGTGTTATTTTCATCATTCATTATGTGTCAGGTTATTAATACAGGCGTTGCAACAAAAAGAACAACACCGTTTATGCTTGAAAACAGGTATTGAATTTGTGTATTGACGGGCAAGTATAGGGTGTAAAAAAACACAGAGTCTGTCAAATGTGTCTCTAAGCAAACAGTCTGAAGTTAGTTAGTCAACTGTACTTGTCAAAAGTCCAGAGGAAAACTTTTAACTGTTGTACCTAAAGTGACAGCATTAAACATTGAATATGCCACCCTTTGAAATGTGTTTTGAATTAGATACCCTTGTTAAAAAGAAGTAGACTTTATATAGTTTTTTATGAATACTTATTACGGAAATAGAATACTTAAGTACAAACTAAATGTAATGTCAAACACTTAATGTTATTTAAAATCAAATAAAAATTGTTATATTTATATTAAATTCAGTATTATAAATATTAAATTCAGTTGTCTTATTTTGACCCACTTAATCTGTACATATAATTTTATAATTATTATTGTCTTTGAAATACGGTTAAAATATTCTGCCAAATGTAATGACAAGCATTTATGGTAAACTAAAATAATGTAATCTCTATTCAAACTTGTATGTTATGTATTTCAATATATTTGCATTTACACATGTGTAATGATTTAGTACATTTAAAATATATGAACTTTAAATGTAATATCACACTACATTTAACATTTTACATGTGCTTTAGTATGTTAGTCAACACATTAAAATAAGCTTGCTTCTACTTAAGCATGATACAAATTATTAAAACATAATGATTTAAAATGTACTTAAAAGTAAAATGTTTAATTTGACACTATTACAAAGTGCACTAGCAAAGTCTAAGCACACATCTCAGCAGAGTTGGCGCCAGCCTAAGCAAACTGGGCATTTGCATTTTCTAGAGGGGGCCTGGTGTGCTCAGTGACCTAGGTGGCCGGGCCGGACCCCCCTGTAGCGCCGACACTGCGTCTCAGGACACTGTCTGTTTCTATAGCTGCAGCTGCAGTGATGTGATTTACTATTTAGTGATTGCCTCTTTTATTTAGAAGGCGGGGCTATTCTGCCATATTGCATGTTGCACTTTCTCCCATTAATAACAAATATAAGTGTATCTAAAGTCTTTGACTATAGTCATGAAAGTGTACTATCGTTAAGTGGCCTTTTTCATTAATATTATGTCATCTGCAGTTATAATTATTTTAATGTAGTTGTAAGATTTGAAGAACAATCCATGTGCATCAATCATCTATCACCAGTCTGACGGTGAACCTGTACAAGCTGGCAATCAATGTGGACATTCTAGCAAAACCATTCTGAACATAAAAAAATAAAAATAAAAATCCGGTCTGGCTAGCGTGTATAGTAGTTTGACGAAAACAGGAATGACCCTGCACATTAACAAAGCCAATGATATTCTGGTTGCTAGATATGGCTTAGTCTACATTCTCTGAATGCACAGAAAAGTAATGATACACATCTCTTCAACAAGCTACATTTTCTGAAGCATCATTCATATTCATAATATAAATGGTGTGGGGTTACTAATGTGGCTAAATGCAATAGTTTATATTATAGGTACAAATTCCTAAGCACATGTATGTAATGTGCAATAGTAATAATGATGCATGACGTACCAGACATAACTATTGTAATAAACTTCAGATCTATATTCTTCTTTACAATCATTAAAGGTTGATTATATGTTGCATGTGCAGTAACACAAAACATCACTAGAGACCGGAAGAAAGCCCTTGTATCTCTCTCAAGCATTCAAATGATTTCTGAGAACAGTAAGTCTGTTATTTTTCATTGCTCTCTCAATCCAATGCTTGCCTTTCCACATACAATGACCAGTTAAGAGCCATCAAACTCATACGGTATTCTCTGTTCATGATCACTGAGGACTGTGTGCCCACATGGGGAGCTTGAGAGTTTGAAACCAGGAAAATTATTATGAAGGATTGCATTTAAAAGCAGTTAGGTCATCAATATTTCACTGTGGCTATGACTGATTTTTTAAACAGGATCTTCTTATTATGGCTTGTATAACAAGATCCTCCTGCTGAATTATGCAGAGGTTCTGCAAACTGGCTCTCCAAGTGGAGAACATACATATGAACCCCATCACGCACACTTTTACTTGCACACACAGGCAGAGTTCAGTCCATTTGTTCTACACAAGTACTGAGTCAGGCTCTAGGTTTCATTAACGGCCACTCTTAGATCTTCTGTAAAAAAAAAAAAAACCTTTGTGCAAAATCCAATAATGCTATTCATCAGCACAAACAAGAACCCATACAGAACATTTACATCAAATCGATCTTTTTTAAGATACCTCTAAGTGCACAACTATAAGAAATCAAAGGTGATTCGTCATTTAATAAGGAGAACTCGCTCTCTGCATACAAAGCTTCCATACCATTAATCCCATTCTGCATTTGGGCCGATGCTTTGGAATTCATTTATTGGGATATTTATGGGTTTGTAGATCTAAATCCTGAATATGTAAAAATCGCTGACTGAGCCTTCACCATTGGATGCCAGAAGAAATTATTTTCAGGCCACCATGGGATGATATATAATTGTCTCGCCTCCTAGACAGTAATGAGATCTCAGCAATGTCGCAATTAGAGAATTCAATATGAACGTTACAAATTATGGTCAAACTGACACATATGGACATCCCCTTCGAATTAACAGGGTTGGCTCATCCAACCTGCTCTCAAAGCCTAAGCCTGAGTGTCCACCCTTAAAGGGTTAGTTCACAAATTACTCACCCTCAAGTCATCCTAGGTGTATATCATCAATCATCAATCATCAAAACTGAAACCAAGCCGTTCACACAGAACACATATTTTGCACATTTTCTAGAGGGACATCTATTACCATTGCACTCGCATCTCGCACAAAGGAGTCGCATGTTTAGAAAGCCATGTAAAATGAATGCAAGTTTAACTTAGAAAAAAACATATATAGAGACTTTATGGCGGGTTTTCCCCCCCCATCTCACTGCATCTCATGTTTTTAAATGAAAAATTATGCTGTTTTGATTGGCTATCAAATCACACAGAGTATTTGTATTAAACTATGCATACATACATACATGATGCTGTTTTGTTTATAGTTGTTTAAGCAACTTAATTAATTTATAAACATTATTTTAAACATTATGCACTTTTTTTTTAAATGATAATTTTCGAAATATAATTTGAATTTTGATCATATTTAAGTACAAAATTCAAATTTCGTTTTTTTCAGCCATTTTGACACCCCTAGTGTCATGTAAACAAACTTAAAACCTATGTAGACTCACTCTGAAGTGAATGCAGCTCAGACTGTGTGTTCTCTGCTGCCTGCCTCTATTGCCGATGTTGGTGTAGTGGCAAATTACTCAGAGGAAGATGACTTGATGAACAGAGATGTTCCAATTTCCAAATTCTGCTAGACTTGATGTGCCAGGTAGAACTACTAGGAGTGTTCATGTCATTGATGTTGGTGCTGCTGTCCCCATAAAACAACATCATTACAGAGTTAATCCCCAGAAACGTGTGAACATGCAGGCAGAAATTGAGTATATGCTGCACCATGGAATTGCTGTGCTCAGCCAAAGATCTCTTCTGCCATGCTCCTGTCATGTATGCTCTAAACTTAAAAATTGCCTTTCAGACTACAAGTGAATGCAAGTGCCATAGGAGCTGGTGTGGTTCTGCTGCAGGAGGATGAGAACCATATTGGACATCCTGTCTCCTACTTCTCTAAAAAGTTCTCAAAGGCCCAACAAGACTACAGTGTAATTGAAAAGTAAACTATGCTTTTGCTTGCTCTTCAGCATTTTGAGTGTATCTCTCATTGTCCCCTGTATCCTCCTTCCAAGTGTAACTGGTAAGAATGAAAGTGTTGACTACAAACCTTGGTTTGTATTCTTAGTGGTGGAGGTGTTACATCCCTAGGATGTATGTGTGTTATTAATATTCATTGTTGAGGTGGGTTTTCCCGCCCCTTTGGGTGTGGTTATGTTTCCCCTGTGTGTGCTCTCTCTCACTCTCTCGGTGCATTCCAAACGGGATATATCGCCCTCCGAAGGGTACTTCGGAGTGAAAACAATCATGGCCGCCATATTGAAGGGTCGTTCCAAACCGAAGTGCTCAAAACTGTCCACTTCAAAGGGCCCTTCAGAATGAAGGATTTCGAAGGGTACAACTAATGGACACTTCGGGCTCCCATGATCCTTTGCACAGATTCTTTGCATGATGATGGCGCCTCCATGTGGGCACGTGATGATGACGCAGAAGGGCACTTCAAGAAACAGTTGTTTGGTCCCCTACACCCTTGAATCCTTCGAAGCTCTCACTCCGGAGGGTAAACCCTTTGAAGGGATTAGGGCATAGGGATGAGCCCTTCCGAATGGAACGCAGGGTCTGTTTGCTTGGCAGTTGCAAATTGCCCACAGGTGGTGATCATCAGAGAGTGTGCTGCAGAGAGTGCTGCTACAAAAGAGCAGAGTGAACAGTGTTGCCAATTTAGCTACTTTGTAGCTAGATTTAGCGACTTCCCCGCCCCTTTTGAAACTTTTTTCAAAAGTTTAGGGACAAATATAGCAACTGCTTGGACAAACCTTATCTAAGTTCTCATCTTGCCCACTGATCTACGTTCATCTTTATATAGATCAGTGAATTTGCCATTGTGATCATCTAGTGACATTTAGCTACCAGTTTTAGCTACTTTCAATTGAAAGCAGTTGGCGACACTGAGAGTGAACACTGCTTGAAGAGGTTCACTTCTCCCCTGCTCCAGACTTGTTGAGTGTTTCTTTTTAGGTCTCTACCTTTTGATTGTGGTGCAAACTTTAATAGTTGACTAGTTGAATAGTTTAATAGTAACTGATAACTTTTGAATGCAAGTTGTATTCCTGTTGACCAGCAGTGTGCTTAGTGTGTGTGTAACTTTACTTAAACTTACTTTCTTTGTTAAGGTATTAAAAGGTATTATAACTGATTTTGTTTGTTTATTTGATTTATGGTTAGGTTGGAAGCTGTAGGGAGAGGGTGCCAGTTTATTTTGTACTCAATGTTTATCCCTGTTTTTGGTTAGTGAGGGAGTCGAGGAAAGCTTTTGTTGTTGTTTTTCTTTTCTTTTACCTGGATAGGTTATTTAGTACTCCTGTTAGTTAGCTGCTGTTTTGCTGGCTGTTTTGGCCAGACCCTCTCCTGAAGACATTTATTGCTTCTATGATTCTTGTTGTTCTAAATAAATTGTTTAAGTTTGCCAAACTAAGTGGTTGCTGCATTTCTGGGGCAGACGATTGGAGTGATTCCTCCAAGTTTTATTTATTTCTTCCTTATAAGTTTTAGTTAACCTGTTACTCCCACTCCCAACCCTAGACTAGGGAACGGGAACGTAACAACAACAACAACACACACACACACACACACACAAAGCCTGTATTGCTTATCATGATGTACAACTGTACAGCTTAATTTCTGTTGAATGATAATGTGTATGCCTATATTGTACACTGTAGTCTATTATTTTGTGAATATCATATGCATGTACATTACACACAGTACTTGCACGTTTGCACATTCACACCCTGTATTAGTGTCTTACAGTTGTTCTGAATTGTTCTAAAACACTAAACCCCAATCTCTGAACCAAATTCTCACTAGCTTAAACAAATTTGTCGAATAAAGTACTCTTTCTACTAAACCTTAAACATGTTCAGGCAGTTAGGCTCTATTTGCAAATCTCATGCACTCTTTTTTTTGCAAAACTCTAAACACATTCTCATTCACTTAAACACTTATCACACTGTGATGCATTTGTGCTGCAAAATGCTAAACACAAGTGGCAAAAGTTAAACAACTAAAGCACAGTTGTCATCATTTACACACAATTCAAAATTGTTCACACTTGTTTCTAATGATGTGATCAAACCAACTGTACAAAATATGAGAGTGCACAGGTGAATGAATGATGATACGAACAATAGATGGAAACAATCTGAGAAGGAGAGGAGAAAGCGTACATGTAAGAAGTGGAGGATGAGGAGGAAGAGGATGAGGAGAGAAAGAGTAAGGTTTAGAGAGTGTTACGAAGGCTGGATCTGTCAGACCAGAGGGTTTTTTTCTCTTTGTCTAGCAAAAAAGACAACATTACTTGTGATGTGGACAATGTCCTCAGGCCGGACTCAAGCACAAAGACATTATGCTGAGACAGAATGAATCTCTCGTTGACCCTGCTTTTACAGTATTTTTGCAGTATCCAAGTGCTGAATATATGCAAACATTCAGTGCTATTCAGTATTCAGCACAATACTATTCTTGCAGTACATACAGTAGGCCTATACAAAATATTCACCTTAATTGCAATTACTAACTTTTTTACAGAATTGCAAAATTTATTCAATACAATATACTTTTTCTGTAATGTTCTGGATGTTGTGTTCTCCATTTTTCTCTGGAGTGTCTAATGAATGCTCTGTAGTGTTTTCCACCAGCCCAGTAAGGATAGCAAGTAAAGATTATTTTCCAATTGATTTTAAATTTTGCTAGAGTTTTGCCGCCATCTAGTGTTTTGTACAATATTTGGAGAAAAAAAAAGGAATCTGAAAGATACTTCCAAATGCTGTAACAAGGTTTTGTTAGTTTGTTTGCATTTGCTATTATTATTAGTCTATTATTATCATAAAGATGTAACAAGTTATGATCACTTTACTGTTACTGCTATTTTAAATGACAACAACATCAACATAAAAAATAATTTTGAAGATAAACAGCTGCATGTCTTTTTCATTCAAACTTAATTAAGTAGCATTTTCAACACAAAAATAGGCTATCATGAATTTAAATCCCAGAAATAGACTATAGTAAGGCTTAGAAGCTCTAACGTGTGTCAGGGGCGTTTCCTCCGAGGAGGCAAGGGAGGCAGTGTATCCTCACAATATTGGATGAGAAAAAAAATAGTAGTAGAAAAATAAAACAACGCCAATATTACTAAAATATCAAATGAAAAAGTGTAATAACTCATTTTTCAAAAGAAACATTGTGCCACAGCGACACCAGCAGGTAAAGTTACAGCGGGAGTCCGTGTCTCTCTCGCCTCCCCTGAGCCCAATGAGTTTTAACCATAGACTGTACAGGTTTTAACAGACCCCCTAAAGCAGTGGTCGCCAACCCGATGATCGCGATTGGTAGATCTTTATCACTGTCCCAGTAGATCCCGAAAAAAACAGAAAAAATAAGTACAAAAATGCATTACATTTATGGGGTTATATTAATGTATCACGGAAGGGAACTGTCTTGAGAAAAGTTTCGATGGCAATGGCATTTTCTTCTCCGTATAAAGCGCAACTCTGTTTTGTTTACAGCGGTAAACAAGGAAACGATATATTGCAGTCGGTTTATAAGCAGTGTTGGCAAACGCGGGTTGTTGTTCATGTCCGTGGGTTGAAGCAACCCAAATAACGTGATATTTAGTCCCTGGAATGTGAATTTTACTGGAATGTGAATTTTACTGGAATGTGAATTTTACTGGAATGTGAATTTTACTGGAAGATCCCTGCCGAAAAACGTGTATTTTACCCCCAGAATGTGATTTTTACAGGGAAACCCCCCTCAAACCAGATTGGACTAGTTGTATTGCGAAAACCTGGCAACCCTGTTCATAGGCGCCACCTGCTGTCAGAGAGTGCGT
>NW_015505489.1:152184-167507 GCF_001515645.1 Sinocyclocheilus grahami
AATGGGGGGGGGGCAGTGTCTCCATCACGATATATTTGGATATGACTAGTTATGTTCGGCTGTAATTGGTTCATGCGATAAATCCCGCCTCTTGCTCTTGGACGCGTTCGCAAATCAGTCTGAAAGAACAATGTAATGGCGTAAGTGGGAAGACTTTTAAGCAAAATAATTTAAAGTAAACAAACAACTCGCATAGACTACTTAGATATAACAATTTTGTTACGTCAAAATAAGATTTAAAATGGCATGAAAACATGATATGTGGGAGTTTTAGTGAGTAAATCAGCTTGATGAAATTTTAAGTAAATCTCCGTCTGTGACCAATATTTATCGAGCGATGACTGATGATCAGAAAAATTCAAATAGAATTAAAAGTTAACTATTAAAAGAATAGTTGAACATAAGTTCACAAATAAAATATATTGTTTAAATTGTTGCTGCCTTGAGTTATTTTGGGGGGGGGGAAAGTAAAATTCTTAAAAACACTAACTTGATGAGATTTATAGCCAACATGGCTTTTAAAAAAAGGATATTGACACTGTCAATGTAAAAATATAAAATAGAATTGTTTTTTTTCTTCTTCTTCTTCTTCTTTTTCTGATAGTGTAAGTAATGTTTATTAAACCAAGAAAATGTGACTGGGACATGAATTTACATTTGATTAAAAAAAAATGAAAAATAATAACAATTTTGAGGACTTTGCCTCCTCATTTCAGAACGCCACCTTTGTTTCAAATACTTTCACAAACATTTCAAAATAATAGTCTGGCCTGCTCACAGTTTAAAGAAAAAGAAAAAGAAAGAAAGAAAGAAAGAAAGAAAGAAAGAAAGAAAGAAAGAAAGAAAGAAAGAAAGACATAATTGTTCCTCAACATGTTTTTATTATTATTATTATTATAATTATTGAGATGATTACACAAACACACACATAAAATAATAATGTATGCGTGAGGTGATAAATGGCAGAAATGAAGTGTTAACTGAAATCATGCAGACCTGCATCTCCTTAATGTTGTCCACTGGGGCAGAGGACTGATGAGACCCTCTGGATCTGATGTTTGACTTCACTGACCGGTAACTCAAAGCCATGATCATTCCACTGACCTTTTAAGAAGTTTATAGGTTTGTAAATCTCATTTTAAAGCTAAACGACGATTTTCCACGCTGTCTTCTCGGCGTGCAGAAGGATTTTAGTGCTCCCAGGCAACACTTTACTTTCTCCACTATACATTGTTGTTGGCAGTTGCCATGGAGATGTCGACGTCAGGGGTAACGTTTTAGGGGTAAAATGAAAGTACCAGAGAACGAATGTCTCACTTCCCCCAAAACAATCCCATACAGCCTTTTTGCTATTTAAACGACTATGCACTGTTGTTAACAATGTTATGTTCAGGAATGTGGGGGGCGAATCATCTAAAGGCAGCAGATGTATATTACTCAAACGCAGGTCTTCAGATTTAGAGTTGAAATAAGTCCTGTTTTAGAAATGTACCATTAACTACTGATAGCTGTGTGGTTGCTGTGATTGTGAATGGTCTGCCCGAGTTCGCGTTCTACCCAGTGCTGCCAACTAATTTTCAGAGAAAGTTGCTAAAGGAAGGCCGATTTGTTGCTAAAAGCTGCTAAATGACGCTGTGATGTCATTGCGTAATCACGACGCAAAATGGTCACCTCAGCAAAAAATATATATTTTAAATATGTTCATTTAGATTTGTTTTTAAAATAATATGCATGATATAATATTAAAATATAAATAACTGTATTTTTAAGTACATTGAATTATTGAAAACGTACACATTTTTAAATGATTACAATTAAAACAATTTTAGTAGCTAGTAAACTCTACACATTCTCAACAATTATGCTTTAAGCAGCGTATTAGTAGTTAGTTAGTATGCTACACTCTAAGAAAAGTATGTAAAAATAAGGCACAATCTACTGTTAATATGAAAGAATTTTCCATAATGTTTTTTTTAACCTGTATTTTAAATTACGCATTGTGTTTTCAGGTTACAGGGTTACAAAGGATGATGGATAATGGATAATGTGCTGAAAGATTTTACATTTTTCTTACAGCATACATCGCAGGTACAAGCTACTAACAAAGTGTATCATTAATGAACAATTATTCAATTATCAAATTATTAAATTATTATTATTATTAAATTGAACAATTGCAAATAGCAGCTAACTCAATTCTCGTGATCTGTGTACTGCTAGGCATCTGTGGTTTCCTCTTTTTGTGTAATTTGGATGGACAATGTGTGCCTTTTTATTGTCTGAGTCCTTATCAAAAGTTGCTAAAAGTTGCCAAATAAATGTTTAAAATTGCTAAATTTGTTGCTAGGTGCTTTTGGAAGAAAACGTTGCTAGGGTAGTCTGAAAAGTTGTTTAGCAAACAAAATTGCTAAATTGGCAACACTGGTTCTACCCCAGTTTTTAATAATCCATAGAGGGCGCTATTCTAATTCCACTGTAGACTGTAATTCCTGAGCTCTTTCACGAGAGGGCCCAATTGTATCAGTTCTCACATCATTTCATGCACGTTACATTGTAACATTAGGTCAGCGAACAGATGGGTGAAAATATTGAAACATTGATGCAGTATATAACAATCTCTCTCTTTTTTTTTCTTTTTTTTTACTAATAATTAAAAGAAAAATCTGGTAATCGTGTGATTTTATTAAACGTAGTGAATATCCGAAATATAGCAGCGAATGTGTAGCCATAATTTATAAATGCATTTATGCTCTGTCTCAGAACTGAAATTAAAAAAAATTAATTGTTGTGACTGTTGAATTTGATTTGATTCAATCAATTGCGGTGAAGCACATTTGCAATAAAATATATTATTTAGTTGATCAGTATGTTGTAACCTAACCCATTTTGTTATGAAGTGACAAGTATTAACACAGAGATTCACGACTGCCAAGCTCACGATTTAAAAAATATATTCACCTTTTTAAAATGAAAATTACTTAGCAAAACGTATACATTGTTAAAAAATTTATATCTGTAAAAATGTTTATTACCCTTTTGTTTTTTAAATAAAGGTTCACTCACATGTAGGCTATTCAACCTGCACTAAAAGTATTTCATATTTTACTTGATATTGTTATTAAATCAAACACTGTAAATAAAAGAAGGTATAAACCTTTAAAAAAAAATTATGGGGAAAAAAGCACCCTAAAGTGCTTCTTGGCGTTTTGTAAAATTGGGCTACAGCTTCTGATACAGCTGAGGGGACCTGGGGGGTGGGGGGTAGTAGGGGATTCCTGGAGACCCCCTTCTTGAAGAAGACCTCCCCTCTCCCTCCCTTCATCCTTCTCCTCCTCTCTACCAGCTGAAACTCAGGAGCGCCGCCGATCGGTACCGACACCTCTCCAGCGAGCTAAAGCCAAGATGGAGGGTCCGTGCTCAGTGAGTACAGGAACGAGTCCCCGCACGCCACTCTCTGCTTTCAAATGAAGAGGATTTATTCCCGACCACTCACTTGATATCGGAGAATCGACACTGACCCGTTATTTTGGGGAGTTTTGTTGAGGGAGAATCATTGATCCGAGGATGAGTTCAGGGGAGGGAGAGGACACATCTAAGGAGGCGGCCGACATAGCGGCGTTTTTTAAATCCGGTAAGTGTCTCTAAGAAGAGAGGGGCGCGCGGTTCGGTGTTTTCGTGGAGATGAACCCGCTGATCCAGATCCCGGTTCATGTCAATGATGCGTGCCCGAACTGATCGGACCATAGATCCGAACATCTTGTTTTCCCCCCTCTGAAATGCTGATGATGGTTACTATGAATCAGACGTGATGTTATGGCCAGATCGAGTTGGCAGGTTAAGATGTATAGGTCAATCCCTTTGAATGCTTTTATATGAAATCATTTATTTGGAATATGACTTTGCATTTCAATGTGCGCGAGTATAGTCATGAAACAAGTCAGTACACAGTTCAGCAGCTGTTTTCTTAAAACCTGAAAAAAATCATACGTCATTGTTTATAAGCGTGATGTTTGAGTTCACAGTGAGGTGACGTCATAAAGCTTGACTGTGCTGCCATCTCAATGATGTCATACATCACCAGCCCCCTGCATTCATTCACCTTAATACACTATTAGGCCTACCCTACATTTCACCATCATGGGGTGAATTTTGAGCTCATTCTGCTTCTTTATGCACCACTTTGGCAATCTACTGGTTGGGTTGTTGCAGTCAGCTGTTGCTGTGATTTGTGTCAGCTGTCTCTGCAGTACCAGGTGCATCCAAGAAGGGACTCTGCAATGGGCCATGGACGCACGCCCTGAGTGACAGCAGGAGTGTCACATTAATATCACAATCTCGCTTTTCTCCATGCTTTAGCCTTTAGTGCTTGCTAGTGAAGTCGAGTTGCCATGTTCAGATACTATATATATATGTTAAACACTTTATATTCAATTGTTTAAATAGTCTATTGAAGGCATGTAGGCCTAATGGTGTTTCCCTGTCTGTGGCTCCCCATGGCCGTACATAGAATCACCTGTTTGAAAAAAGAATGGATTGTTTAAAGTTACATTAAATCGGATAACGAGTTTGAATAATACTTATTTGGGTCTCATTTGAAATGTGATCAGTTCTTCTTGTTTTATTGAACTTGATGGAAGCAAAGCAAAAGATAAGATTGATATACATTACAATACATTACAAATTCTGATTTAATGAATCATGTCAACATCAACTTTAATGATCAGTCTTTGTCCTGATCTTACAGTAAGTCATGTTACAACACAACCTCATGAGGAGTCAATGATTGTTTTTATTTCACCTCTAGAGCCTAATACATAGACAAAACAATAAATTAGTTCTTCTAGCTTCTAGGCTTGAATGTGGTTCAAACCAATATACCAATATTTATATGTGGATGGTTGTCCCTTTTGTGGCAGTTTGTCGATATTAACACATCACTGTCCTCTAATAAGTTGATGCACATGTTTACATTGCAGTGTTCGATTGAATTACTTTATTGTTCATGTAGTTAATGAAATCTGTTGTTTATTTTCTTTTACTTATAGTATGTAAATTGCTGATTTGCTCATGTTATATTATGATCTGAATGTCAAGAAACAAGGTATCATAAGTGTACGATTCATACTTCCCATTAGAGCAAAGTCTTTGTATCCAGGGGTCTATTTTAGAGCACTGCAGCATCCTAGGGCAGTGTTTCAGAATGAAGGCTTCTCTCTCTGACTCCTCCGGTCTCTGTTAATTGCCCCACGCCTGCTCAACACTCAAGTTTTGGCACCGCCAAGCTTTCTCTCTGGCTGTCTTTGCGTTAAACACATTTTGTGTTTCCAGAACATTGGATGTCTCATCAGTGCCCTACTTAGTCACTGAGCATTGAATGCAGTCTCTCTGGGGCAAGACGCCCACCTAAAGAGCTTTTGTTTGGTTTTGAGGACTGTAGCAGATCTTGCACACCAACCTTGGCCTGCATTCTAAACTACCTTTTGATGCTAACTAAAGAAAATGGCTCAGTGTTTGCTAGAACCAGCACAGAATAGTGATGGTGGTCGGTTCAGGCGGTTAGAGGCATCCTTAAAGGGATAGTTCACCCAAAAATAAAAATTACCGCATGATTTACTCAAGCAATCCTAGTATATGTCTTACTTCTTTCGGATGAATACAATTGGAGTTATATTAAAAAAATGTCCTGGCTCCCAAGCTTTATAATGACAGTGAATGGAAGTTGAGATTTTGAAGCCCAAAAAAGTGTGTCCATTCAACATAAAAAGTGAGTGAACAACGGCTCTGTGTAGTTAATGCTGCTCAATGTGAAAGCACGGACGTGATGGAGATTTACCGCTGATTACAGAACCGGCTTTCTGACAAGATGTGAATTAAATATCGCATGCGATTTATCGTGCAGCGCTAGTTGAGGACTTTAATTTTGACAGTGCGTTTACTGAACGCAGCGTATATATGATGTGTATACCTTATTGGGTTATGCTGCGTTCAAGTCCTCCTGGGACGTTCGTACTTGCGAGTTGACAAGACATCAGGTGCGTTCAAGTCAGTTTAGTTGGCACAAGATGGCGGTGTACCTTATTTTAATAAATTACAAGAAAATACAACAGGGTCTGTTAACTCTGCTTATAGAAAATAAAGAGCAAATAATTCGCATCGGTGTGTTTTGCGTTTTTAATATTTTTTAAAAAGTAATTTATGAAGCCATTTTAATCTGTATCGCATAAAAACTTCTTCAAAACTACAGCCGCTGCATCCATCGATTCCACCATGTTTCTCACTGACACGCCCCCAACTCAGAAACTCGGGGCTTAAAGAAAATTTCGAGTTTCCCACTCGTAATAACGACTTTGTGGTGCGTTTGTGGTGTGGTGCGTTCATGTGCGTTCAACTCGTAAATACGATCTATCCGACATGACTTGAACGCACCATTAGACGCTGAGAAAGCATGCTAAGCAAGGAACGCCAACCAAGGCACGGGTGCACGGTCGATTCATGGACTTTACGGTTCATAAGTTTAGCTCCTGGTTTAAGGGAGAACAAGGTAACAATCATCTTTGCTTGATCTCTTACGGTGGTTCATGGTACGTTGTTGTTGTTGTGTGATGGCTCTACGGAATGTGAACAATAAACAAACTGTGAATCATCAGTGAAAGAGTTGACCGTTTATTAACCAGGATGCTACATGCTGTCTGAAGCGGCTCAGCATATGTTTACAGCCAAACGTAGCTTATTTCTCTGCACCGTTTAGGCGGCCTAACCCCAGGTACGTGTCGCCGCATTCTCGGGTTTTGAAGAATAAAGAAGGGAAACGTTAATCTGGCCCCACTTTATATTAAGTGGCCTTAACTACTATGTACTTACATCAAAAATGATGTACAATGTACTTATTGTGTTTATATTGTATTGCAAAACACTTTTGCTGCTATTGAGGTGGGAAACGGGTAAGGTTAGGGACAGGTTTGTTGGTATGCGTTGGTTTTAGGGTGGGTTAAGGTGTAAGGGATGGGTCAACTGTAATTATAAATGTAATTACAGAAATTAATTACAGATGTAATTACATGCAGGTATTTTTAAAATATAAGTACAATGTAAAAACATGTATGTACACAATAAGTGCATTGTACCAAATTATTAATTTAAATGTAAGTGCATAGTTGTTAAGGCGACTTAATATAAAGTGGATCCGTTAATCTTCTGAAATGAAGCAGCAATATCTTCTCAGGTAAAAGTTATTAGAACCGTGTCTAGGGACAAGCGGGCCATCACACTGCTCTGACCTTATCAGCCATTCGTATCCTATTATTTGACTCGCTCTTGTCGCTTATGACAGAACAGCGAATCACGATGATCTTGTCTTCGGAAAATATTATTTTATTTGCTTATGTCAGAAACTAGGGCTGGACAATAATTCGATATCAATATGTATCGCGATATAATTTTTTTCAATAACGGTGATATGATTTTTAAACGCATTTCCGATATTTCGATATACATTACCAGTTTTAACACTCTAAAAGCGCCTCCTGCTGGCAGAGAATGAGTTTTCATTTTAAATAAGCCCCTGTAAATGGCGCATCATGCACGTGAGGTTATCTGACGGAGAGACGCAAAGCAGTTTAAAGCAGAGTCCTGCACGGGTGCAGAAACAGTGAATCTCTTTAAAAACTGGCTGTGGTTCTCACTACATTGCATTTGTTATATTTCGTAAAAGTTTTACCCGCCAACTGGCGACACGGTTACATATACTCACCAACGCCGATTTTTACTCGCATTTGGCGCTTGGGGGGGTGTTAATTTTAAGCCCTGTATGGCAGACTGCAATTCATAACACAGTACTCAGTTTTAAAAAATAAGAAACTGAGACAGTCCATTGGTAATTCAGAACAGTTTTATCCATCGATATTGCCGATAATGATTTTTGGTTGGAAATATGTTTTTAAATTAAGATTTACAACAAATTTCACCCTGTGTACAAATTCTCATGGATATTAGAGCCAGTTGAATCAATTTTCATCAGTGTGTGCAACTTGCAACTTGAGACGGTACATAAATAGCAAGTATTATGTTAGATTGTGAACCATGTTACATCCATCTTCTGTCTTGAAGACACAGCTCTTTATACATGACAGCACCACTTATTTACACACTTGTGGGATGATTGAGGTTGTCATGACATATTCAGCCCACTTCACAATGTGGTGGAACAGCTGAAGGCTGGATCACACAAAACCTGAGCCCTCCCTCAGAGTCTATCAGCAGCAAACCACTTCCATAGAAAATGTTCCCGTCTGAGCTGAGCTACTCTTTTCAACCCTTTGCTGGTCTGTCTCGTAATTGGTGCAGCCAAACCTCCTTTGAAGTCTGTTGAAATATAGAGCGAGAAATTGCGACTTCCAAACGGTTGATTCTCTATTGTGGTGGCATTGTGCCTTTTATGCAGAAAATCTCAAGGGGTTGTTGCACCAACTTTCCAAATTTGTATTCACTCAACAGTCTGTTTTTAAAATTAAGGAATTCAAATGAGGTGTGAAGAGCTGATGTGGCTTCATTCTGGAAAGGGAAGGACGCTATTAAGCTAATGGATGCCAAACCTTAAGATATTGTTTCACTTCCTCTGATACTGAAGTGACTTTTTAAATTGATAAAATGAGTGCCATATGAAAGCTATAGTTTTCTCAATAATTGTGCCATTTTACGAAATGCAGATTAATGAAATTGTTCATTTCCTGTACTGGCAATGTTTGACTTGAAGAGATTTAGATTGCTAAAATCATTCTCAACTTGCGTCTTTCTATGTGTAATTAGAGGTTAGCTAAAAGTGAAGGGAGGATTGTGGCTTGGGATATTTCCTAGCATTGCCTCACTTTGATCAACTATAAAACATAATTACATTGGAGAGAAACATGCTATTTGAGACAATTACACATCTGACTATCACATAATATGAAAAATTAGATCAAATTTTCCCCTTTCATGGTCACTATGTTGGATTGTAGTGCTAATGTTATGGATCGTAGCTGCTTGTCTAAAGTAATCACTCCTTATAAATTTACTCAGACGGTACAGTAAGATACTTTAAAGCCAAAGTGTGTCATTTCTGTGCCACTTGTGTCACCAGGCAAAATTGGAAAAAAAAAAAAAATATATATATATATACCTTTGTTAGGAAAATGGCTGCATTTTTTTATTATTATAAAGAGGTTTAAAATATATATATATATTTTTTTTTTCAGATACCTTCCCTCATCTGCCAGTGGTTGTTCCGCCCCAATGGCATACTATTAATTGAGTCAATAGTGGATGTTCAAATAAACATAATTTGATTAACAAACACACAAATGACCAAAAAGGCAAGTTACAGAATGCTATAGCAGAATGCTGTCCCATTTCAAAAAATAGTCAAAAATTAAATCCCATAGTTTTCAGTCACGTGACTGGCAGGGAGACCTGAAGGGTGAAACATCCTTAGAACTGGAGCAAATGCCTGTCAATTTTCCATCTTTTTCCAGCCACAAATATTTAGATCACCTCTCAAAAGAAGAAACACAAATATGTTTGAAAGGTATTTTTAATAAACTGCTCTTGCAATCCATATAGTTATTATTTCACTAAAACCCGGGACATTCTGTAAAACGCTTTATGTGGCTGAGACAGTGAATGTGATAATAAAAGATCATATTCAATATATACCTTATTCGTGATGCATACCTGTATGCAGGCAAGCAGATGAGCCCAGAATATGAACACAACACTAAACTGCACTTTAAATGTTTTCTTTTGTGATGGCAAAACCATAAATTTGAATATGAAACTTTGCGTGTTTCTAGGTACATCTGAACATGTTTTATTACTAAGCTGTATACTGAATTTGGTCCTCTAATAGCACTGTCTTAATGCATTAAGCCACATTTTTTTAATATAATGGTTTTCTGTGGAGAATGCTTAACGCACAATTTAGCGCAATATATTCCTATTCTTGGCACATTTGCTTGTTAGTATACTATGCATTATTATCAGTAATGTGTATACTGAATTGTGTCTTTTAAAATGACTGTCTTTATACATTAGTAGCCTACTTAGTACAAACTTGGTAGAAATAATTGTTGGGCAGCAAAGGAAAGCCCTCCAGGTGGGTGTTAATATAAGAGTGTGACATCACATGAAAACCATGAATACACAAGTATCCCTGTGCCCAATTTATTTAATCTGAACTGCAAGCTTGCTTACGGTAACCCCGTGAGGTTGACCAACGCAATTATGGCTTGTGAAGTATAAAGCCTTGCATTTTGTAATATAATGAAGCCCCGATGAGCGAAAATGATCTGACCCTCCTCCACACTAGCGCTGTAATGTGGTTGCTCCAGATGCTGAATTGATTTGACGAGAAAAATTACTTTTAAGATAAAGGGAAACTAAAGGAAAGACTTCAAATAGAAGTAAACTTAGGTACCATTAATGTAATCATCCTTTACAAAAATATGCTGTGACAATACCACGGTATCAGATGGTATCAGCTCATATCATGGTATTTACATACACTTAAAGGTACTTTCAAGAATACAAACATGTTGTTGTCCAAAGTTGTACTTGAAGGGTTAAAATCTCTTCATTTGCTGTTCATGTCAGTGATTCAGTCAGCTGCTATAGAATGTTAATGCAGAACAGCATTATGGTCCATGAATAGACAATGCTGCTATGTCATCTTCTATAATTGGAAGACGATTATTTCAGTTTACATCTCTCTCCATCTATTGAAGGGGTTTAGAGTACGTTGTTTTACAATGAGGAACAGATGTTTGAGTGGAGGATGTTATGTATGTGTTTATCTCAAAGTTAGATTTTGAAATGAAGGCACATTAAGCCAGTGCACTGTTGAAAAAAACAGCATATGCTGGTTAGGTATGTTTTGACGCTGGGATGCTGGTTTATGCTGGTCCTTTGCTGGTTTATGCTGGTCATTTTGCTGGTTTATGCTGGTCATGTGCTGGCAAAGGACCAGCATAAACCAGCAAAAGGACCAGCATAAACCAGCAAAGGACCAACTTAAACCAGCATAGGACCAGTTTAAACCAGCAAAGAACCAGCATAAACCAGCAAAGGACCAGCTTAAACCAGCATCCCAGTGTCAAAACATACCTAACCAGCATATGCTGGTTTTTTCAACAGGGTGGGCTGTCCAGGAGAGGAAGTGATGCTAAACTGTTTCCTGATTTCTTTCAAAAGTCAAAATCACAGTCATTCAAACACTTGTGCTGTGTGGGCCAGTGAAAATATTCAATGAACCTTTAATTAAGATTAGATAAAGACTATGTGTTGTTTGAAAAAAGTAGAGTTGTAATCTAAAAAATTGATATGATTGCCTGATATTCACTGTAAAAATACTTTGACAATGTTTCGGGTATTACGGGATGCCTGTATAACTTACATTTAACCATATGTATATAGTGTTTTAATAATAATATTATGGAAGCTCATTTCTGCCTCTGAATACAAAAAAAAAGTAATTGTGACTGTATCTCGCAATTCTGTCTTTTTTCCCCTCAGAATTGCATGATATAAACTTGCAATTGTGTAATTATGAGATATAAACTTGCAATTGTCATGCTCATGGACTGTTGTGTGTTTGTTTTCCTCCCCCACGTGTTCCATGTTCCCCCTGTGACCTAGTTTCTCCCTCGTGTTAACTAAGGTGTTCCTCGTTTAGTCCCTCATTAGTTCTGTGTATATAAAGTGTGTTCTGCCCCTTGTTTCCTGTCCGGTATTGTTCGTCAATCGCCTGTGCATTCCTTTTTGTAAAATAAAGACTTTCTTCACGGATTCCCCTACGTCTCCTCGCTCCTTCACAGTAGCAGCAGCAGCGTGACAGCCATTCTGATTTTTTTCTCGCAATTGCGAGTTTATATCTTGCAATTCTGACTATTTTCTCGCAATTCTGACTTCTTTTCTCAGAACTGAGATATAAACCAACCTCTACATTGTGAGTAAATCACTCGCATATGCGACTAAATCTTCACTCTGGGCGACTAAATGATGTCTAATATTAGCCACTGAGTTAGAGGCTAAATATAAGTTTAGCACAGATATATTTTCTCTCGCCGAACACTGACTGAGCGCTTCAGAGTTTCACTACTGTCTCCGCCAAGCGATCTGTGCTGTTTTTCAGTTCATCTGAATGGATGTGCAACGCACCTGTATTTAACGTACTGTAAACTCTACTGTGAAGGCGCACGACTCGCCGTCGCTTTGTTTCACACACACGCAGAGAGAGGGGGAGAGATTGAATTGACGCGCTACATGTAAACTATATTATTTGTTGTATTTTGCTGTCAAAATAACGGAGTTCCTCTAAAATTCTTCAGCTTTTAAGAACTACCGCTTTCTCCGGTAGTGGGCGGAACTAATGCGCAAACGGCAATCTTATTGGCTGGCACTCACCTGTTATCGTCCCTGTTTTGATTTCAGGAAATCAGTTCGAGCGAACGCACACAACATGATTAATATTCATGAATCCAGCAGCTCATTAATCCTTAGTGCGTTTTATATTGTTCTTATTAGTAGAATTCGTATCATTATCTTATCAGTATTTTTGTTAATTTTTTCCCAATTTTTTTTTTTTTACAGAAACACCGAATGACCAAAAAAAGCCACCAGTCTGAAGTTCAGTTAAAATGACTAATATGCATTCATACATGGTTATCAAGTTTTAATTCTAATTACAAAAGTTCTATCATTAAATAATATTTATTATCATATTATAATGCTTGACTGACTGATGTTGAGTGTACTTTCAGTACTTTCGTATTTATAAAACTGCCATTTTACAAACATATATATATATATATATATATATAGAGTAAACAAAAAAATGTACTAGCCAGTGGCGATTCAATTGCCAAGGTGTTCGTAGAGGGCTGAGCAGAGGGGGAAATATGTCAAACATAAGCTGCACTGAGAGCATTTCAGCTGCGAATAAGCAACACGTGCTCAAATGAAGCCAGCTACCTTGTTAAAACCCACAGCTGCCCTGTCTAATGCCTTTCTCAGCGGAGAGGTCGGCCCCTGGGGAGAGAGATCAGTGATGGAATGTTTTTTTTAATGCAAACAAACTAAAACAAGAAATACATCAGATAATTTGTCAAATTGCTTCTTTCTCATGTTTGCACTGCCCCTCAAAAATGATGTAATTGTTAGGTAAAGTGCATGATGTTACTAAGAGTAATAGGGTGGAATGCTGGGTCACTGGGTCTATAAATGATTACCAATTAAAATAAAATTCCAATAAATAATAAAAAAATACATGTTTGTTTGAAACATTTTGATTGGAGAAAGAGAAATGGAATATACGCTATTTCTTAATGAATGGCTAGTTTTTCATTTTAGAAGTTATTACTTGAGAAAATAGCAAAAGTTCGCTCAAACCAAATTAATTATTATTTCAAATTCACCCTTATTTTAAATGTAATTTGATAATCTGATCTTTACAGATTGTTTAATGTGACATGACAATATACAGCATTACAAAAATACCTTGGTGATCACTTATGCTGTCCTGAAAGCATACACTGTGATGTAGATGCAGATACTTGCACTGTACATTACATCATATTTCAGGTAGTTTAAGTCAGATTATTCAAATCAAAATAGATTTAAAGCAAATGTTGAATGTTATTAAAGGGTTAGTTCACCCAAAAATGAAAATTCTGTCATTAATTACTCATGCTCATGTCGTTTCAAACCCGTAAGACATTTGTTCATCTTCGGAACACAAATTAAGATATTTTTGATGGAATCTGAGAGCTGTCTGTCCTCCGCATCACCCTGGTGCCATTTTGGAGAATATCTGCTGGATGTAAAACAACATATGCTGTACTGTGTCAGTTGCGTCACGCCGGATCTGTTTCCTCACCCTAAAAAGAATAACTTTTGGCTAGTTTCATCAAACCCAGTGTATGAAATACAAAACAAAATACAATCTAATATTTCAAAAATAAATTGCTGAGAAATTCGCCATGCTGGTTATATGAATAACTGTACCATCTCTTGTCCATGTCTGTACCATGTCTTTATCTCATTGTTGCCAAAGGCGCACATAACTATTTTGTTAGTGGCCATGATCTAAATCAGTTCAATAAGCATGTCTAAAAATAAATAGGGGTGTACAATATTTCTTTGTTTCACACGTTTGTCCCCTATAGCACTTTTCATATGAGACCCCAGCTTGTTATTAATTTCATGCTGTGTCTTTAATAATCAGCTCTCTAATGACTACTGAACCTCAAAACTACAGTAATCAACAACAAGGACAAATACAAATCAATGTGGCCAATTCTTCAAGAATTTAGTTTCTTATTGCACTAATCACATAAACAACAAATGAGAAAACATTTTAAAACCCAAACCCTAGCAAATACAATTTTAGGTGGCTGATTATAGGCAAGTGAGCTCTGCCATGTTCCCAGCAGTGGTTTAGTCTTTCTCTAATTGGAGACTGAAGTGTATTAGACCCATGCCGTGATGTGCCGGAATCTGGTACGTTCTCAGGTCCGGAGGGAGTCACTCGCACAATAGACATCTCCAGAGGAGGTCTTTATGCTGTCTGCCAATAAAACTTGAAGCAAAAACAGAATGGTCTAAAAAGCAATATAAATGTTGCTTTTGCATATTTTATAAAAATGTATAGGCTATACAAAGTTGATAAAAAATATTACATCAAAATTGCAATAAGCAACTAATAACTTGAAACACTGTTTTAAGTAATCAATCAATTATTCAGTGCAAACTAATAAAATAACAACAAAAGACAAGAAATTAATAAAATAATAAAATAAACATACCAGTAATACAAGTAGGCCTACAAGCAATATAAATGTATTACTTGTATTTCCAGTAAGTCTGTGTCTAACAGGTGAGGTTAGCATTCAGGAATGTGAAAGAATGCAGTCACATGTAAAATAACCGCTTACATTTTTCATTGTATTAATTTTTGATGAAGATAATATGCTACTGCATAATATTTTATTAAAAAAAGCTAGTAAACGAATGCATCAGTGCAGTAAGTTGTATTCATGTTTTTTTTGACAGTGTTGTTTATCTTAAATATAGGCTATCACATCAGCAACTTAGTTTGTACTTAGTTTGTACAACTCTTAGGTGTACTATTCCTGCAAAAGTAAATCGGGCAGCGAAATTATCAGGTGCGCGGCATCCCATCACAATGACATCCCTACAGTGCACTAACCTGTCTTGCAAACAAACATTTTAATAGACTGATTAAGCAGTTCTCCTGGCATCCCTCTCCTTTTCATGACGTTACTGCTACCCAG
>NW_015505489.1:167517-169024 GCF_001515645.1 Sinocyclocheilus grahami
ATATATATATATATATATATATATACAGTATATATATATATTTATCAGTCTGGCGAGTAAACTAAAAAATTTGTGTTCGTAGAGGGCTGTTGCAATTGCGAGTTATAAAGACCAGTTCAGAGGGGAAAAAATACTATTTTCTTACAATTGCGAGTTTGTAACTCACAATTCTGACTTTATTTCTCAGTATTGTGTATCCTGTTTATATCTCTAAATTCTGAGAAAAAAAGTCAGAATTGCCTGTTTATATCACGCAATTCTGAAAAAAAGTTGCAATTACCTTTTTAATTTTTTTATTCAGTGGTGGAAACAAGCTTTCATATAATGTACCTATCTACAATGTCTAAAAAAAGGTAAGTGGTTTAGCATCACATTATGTGTAATTTTACTCTAAAATACTGTTTGTGTAACTAAATGAATTAACAGGAAAAGGAAATGTGCCTCTCTGTGACACATGGTCACATTATGTTTATGTTCTGTCTAAATCATTTTGATTTTCTCACATCACTTAAATCATTTCAGATCTGATTTTCTTTTATAGAACACGAAAGGAGCTGAACAAAAAATACCATTAAAATAGTCTATACTATTCGTATAGACACTCGTATAAGTGTGCTTTATTCCATGTCTTTGTATTTGCGCCTGCACATGCAAACAATGAACGTGAAGATGCAAAGATTTGCATTCCACAGAACACAGGGGTGAATAAATGAAATGTAAATGAGTAAATTATGACATAATTCAAATTTTTTGAGTTCACTATTTATTTTAGATCAAATTAATTGATGTCTGAAAATGGGTTGTGTAACACTGTGTGTGTTTGCACAAGATACACATCAGGAAAATCTACTGCCGCAGGTGCATTCGCCTAAAAACCTGTTGAAGTAAATAATTAATTCCTGCCACGGGGTCTTTGCTCTTAAGAAGAGACCACTGGGCCTTGCCACTGCCATACGACCCTTATCTGATCAAGAGCTTGTACATTTTCCAGCAGATGCTCCCAGATCAGCACTGACATTTGCCATGTAATATTGAGGTTAGGGTAAAGGCCAAGAGTACTGATGCAGTGTCAGTGAGGAAGGGCAGCGAGTGAGTGAGGTCTTATCAGTGAGCGTCAGTCCTCAGTGTGTAATAAGGGAGGATTTTGGCTTAACTGTGTTGGGGGTCGATTCTTTAAAATCAGATCATATCACACAGTCTCAGCGGGATACTCAATAGGCCAGAGACCGTACTAAAAGTAAGCCACAGGCTGAAGCACACACAATACTGGAGTGTTTTATCTGTGAACGCTTTATCTATTTATTTGTGAATGCTTAACTTCATTTTAAGGTGTTCAAGCAAACACAATTATCAGCTTATTTACAAAATGCCAGTAAAACCAATATATAGAGATTGAAGGATGGAACATAACAGGATGGAAATGCAGAGCTAAAGTTTGCCATAGCTCAGAGAGGGATTGAGAGTTAACCTGAAGGTGTCATACAGATTTCTGTAAATTTATCAGACA
>NW_015505489.1:170291-170655 GCF_001515645.1 Sinocyclocheilus grahami
ATGACAGAATTTTCATTTTTGGGTGAACTAACCCTTTAAATGTAGCTATATTTTAGGGCTTTGTAACCTCTGATCATTCCTCTTCCTCTGTCACATTTATGTCACGTGAATCGTTCATTAGTTCTGAGTTCAGTGTTAAACCATACTGTATTTGCTTCAAGACGTAAAATGCTCGTGCCTATTCAAAACTTCACTTCAAAGTGTCATGAAACCCCTTCATCTCTAAGAAATGACTAAGGGTGTACTTTATCTAACCCCTTTTCTCTATTATTTTCTGTATTTTCAGAATGTTCTCTTCCAAAATGTGAACCGAAGCTTGAGTTACCCAGTCACACAGGTAAGACACTGTTATTGCTGACAGGTA
>NW_015505489.1:172256-173040 GCF_001515645.1 Sinocyclocheilus grahami
CTTTTTTCTGGTACTGTACTGTAAAGTTTAAGTGTGTTTATATTGTGTTTTGCGTCAGAGCTATGTTTCAGTTGTTCAGGTTGTTTTTGCACAGTGTTCAAATTAGTCTCCTTTTAGCTAGCATTGGTTAAGTTTATTGAGATGTTTAATCAAATTCATGTGCCATTTATATTAGTCTGCTGCACATAATTGTTTGGTTTTGGTTTGATTAGATTTAATGTCTTGAAATCCAGATTCAGAAATATGGAATGACATCTTTTATCTATGAAGTTGATTTGGTTAAGAGAACTGTTCTAACACTACTGAGCTGATTCCTCATTTGGTTTTTGGCTGATTTAATCTATTGATTAATCTAAATGCGTTTATTTGCTTTCATTAAGTCATGCTACACTGGGTTCCTACAGGGTGAAACTAGTTTTTACTCTTTTATTGTGCATTTTCAAAACTAGATTTAGTACAAATGCAGCTGAACTGAGTCTGAATTGTTGATGATATCATTGAACTGGTTATTATACTGAAAATCGCATATATATGTCTGAAAATGATTAATTACTTTTCACTTTTATATATTAGGAAATATATTTTTTCCCCTTTAAATCAGGCATGTCAGGAGGTTCTAGGACGTATTTGGGAAGTAACTATACTTGACCCAGTTATATCTAATATTAGTTGAACATTTGTTCGTCCCAAGATAATATCTTCAGCAGCCAGCCGACAAAGTTATTATCTGGTTCTTTAGATTTGCTTAGATTTGTTACAGTATTAGTTTTATTTAGCTTGATAA
>NW_015505489.1:174813-175049 GCF_001515645.1 Sinocyclocheilus grahami
TTATTTGGTGTCCAACCATGACTAAATAAAGAATGGACAATGTCTGTAAGATTTGGAAAGGGACAGAATGGAATGAAGTAACAGTGTATGAAACACGTGAGATTATGTGAATTACCAGAGTCTGAATCAGATAAAACCACTGGTTTCTTTAGTTCGTTCTTCCTCCGTGGAAGGGTCGGGTGAGAAGAGGAGAGTCCATAGTAGGGGTCGACCGATATGTGTTTTTCAAGGCCGAT
>NW_015505489.1:176760-179979 GCF_001515645.1 Sinocyclocheilus grahami
GAGTCAGAGCAGTTCTGGAGATGTTGTTCATGTATTTATATCCTCATATAGTGATACGACAGGAGCTGAAATCACCGCGAGCGTCGCACACTTTGTGTAGAAAACAAAACCACGCGTTGCCATTTACATGCCATTTACATACACAGAGACACACAAAACATGCTGGATTCATATTTGAATAGTATTTTGCGGCTAAATATTTACAAATACTATATTGCGACTCTATTTAAGTGTACTGACCTACTTTTGATTAATTCATCCAAACTTTGACAAATTCCGTGACATTCCGCGTCATACAGTAAATTCCATTTATATGACTGGATTCCGCGATTCCGTCCGCGTTTTCCGCATCGCGGACATCATAGATAATATTAAGGTGCTTTGCGACTTCAGTGTAACGTTAGTGGGGTTAGATTGGGATCTACTGCAACTTAAGCAACGTCTGCTGCTGCCTTACCTTTGAGAGACAACTGATGCGTGATCACTGAAGCAGCTGCAGTTAGCAAGCACTTTTGGAGTGAGAGTGAATTCCGCATTGATTGGTCTGACTCGTGACTCCCAACAAATCAGATGGGCGGTGGGCGGAGACTGCTTTAGGCCACAGAGTGGTGACTTCTGACAGGCTGCATCAGAGCCAAATAGCGCGTTTCAAAATTAAGTTATTTTATCGGCGAATCGGTTTTGAAAATGACCGATACCGATAATCATAAAAATGCTTAATATCGGCGGCGATAATCGGCCAGGCCGATAATCGGTCGACCCCTAGTCCATAGTACTTTCACGTTTAATCTGTACTCGTTTCTATGGTTCCTAGAGTACGTAGAAAGAGAAACACATGTAATGTTACATTTTATCTATATTGTCTTGTCTAGATTTCTACTTTCTAGTCAGAATGAGCGGCTTTCTCTTGGGCCACATATGCATTGAAATTCACATTTATGTTTGTTTTTGGCAGTTTTCAACAATTATCAGTAAAAAAAAAATAAAACAAACAGACTAATCCTCAAGGTTTCAGTAAAAAGCTGCACCAGTAGAGTCAGGAGAGGTGTGCATTATAGTGATTTTACTATGTGTAAGGGTGCCAAGTAATAAAACATTTCCATAAGCCTGATTTGAACACTGTTTACGGTTGTATAATTCGAAGTCACATTTGGGAGGAGTTGGGATATATACCACTAAATGTGTGTTCACATTGCCAGTGAATTGCTGTGACAAAGTGAATATACTGTACATTAGGGCTGGGTAAAAAATAAGGATTTCTCTATTGTAATCAATTCTAATTTTTATGAAACAATACCAGTTCTTAAATCCTGATAATCAATTAGTCAAGCCTGTTTTCAGTTAACGAATGGAACATTGTAGCTCGTCTAATAAATCACAATGAGCTTTGTGCTTTGCTACTTTTGAAATGAAACAAAGTCTCAGATTTCAGATTCTGTCCATTTTATTACAATATTCAAACAATAAATACCGTTTTGGCAATTTTTATTGTGACGCGAGATCGCTGTAGTGCTTCAGTTCAAGAGAAGTGGCATTGCGAAACGCATGTGAACTGATTATCTCCTCCGTTTTAATATCAGTTACAGCACGAAAAAAAAAATCATTAATGAATATTCTAAGTTATGTTAAAACAAAGAGTACAGCTTACCGAAATCCGTCTCCTATCTCATCTAATCGCTCAATCAGTGTTTCAACCACAAAAAGACATCAGTATAACAGCTTGTAAACAATATGTCACGTGACATCATATTTACCTCAGAAAAAAAAACATATTTGGGGACCATAAACCTGTTAGTCAGCTAGAAAAATGAATTCCAGAGAGGAGCTCCATTGCTTTCAATTGCTTCAATCAAGATGCATGAGTCAAATGAGCCTCATATAATGTACATGAAGGACTCGTATATTTTTATGGTCATAAAGCCAGTTTATTTAAATATATTTATAATTTTGCTGGTTAAAATATCTCACACAAGCATCAAAGGCATTTCACATAAAAGCTAATAGAACAATTCTTCAGGCAGCAATTTTACATTACTGCACTGATCATAACAAGAAGTGTCCCTTCTGTAATTCACTCATAACATTGTCTGATGTTCAGTATACCCCCACTTTTATCAATAGGTGTCAGATTGCCAGTAATATCCCCATGCCGACTGCTTGACTAGTCATGCATTATACCATATTAGATTTCAATAATATACATATAGCCTATATATATAATCTGAATCTCCTGTTTCCCAGAATCTTCCTGAAGCCAGATAGAAATACTGATATATTTACTGGAAGCTTTACTGGACAGTTAATGCATGAAATTGCATTATGTAAATAGCCCTCCCTGCTGTTTACATAGCACCCTGCAGTTAGCTGCAGTGTGGGCTAATTCTAGTGTGTTTACTCAACATAAACAGGCAATATAACTGTCCTCTAAGGAGTTTGCTCGTTGCACTTAGAATGGAATATCAAGCCAACATATTATTTCCTGAATAAGTTCAGGGTGTGGAGATGTTCTATTTGCATTTTTGAAGTGTATTCCAGTTTTGTGGTGATGATTTTCTGGGTGACACTGCTAATGTGATTTTCCAGTTGATTGACGCAAAAGGGTGGTAGAGTACCTTCTAAAGTGTTGGAGCCAAATTTGATTGTGTTATAAACATATTCCTGCCAGTGGGTAATTGTGTTATGTATGTATCATAATGTAGTTTATTCTCGGTTCAGCAGTACAGTTAGGCTAACTTTAAATTATTCAGATAAATGTAATATAATTACAGGACAACTTGGTTAATTTGTCCAGCATCTGGAATCATCATAAACTTAAATCATAAATTATTATCTATTTCACAAATATCCAGTCAGAATATTTAAGTATGTGATACGATTCATGATAACTGATGTCACGATACAATTTTCTCACGTTTTTAACAACATGAGATTTAAGACCAATTTCAAATGAAAAGGTGTCCTTCTATTATTTCTCAGACAAAATGCTGCACATTTCTTTGTCAAATAACAAACCAAATTTAAATGTCTAAATAAATCCGAAATCAAATCAATAAATGATCCAAATGAAAGAAATCTCTTCATATAAACAAATTAAGGCTTTGTCCGTGCTCTCTTCATTTATAATTAGAGCCAATCACTGCATTTGAATCACAATGCAAACAAAAATGTTGCATGCATGCAGCTTGAACATATTTTGATGTAAATTAGATTGCATAATTT
>NW_015505489.1:180833-182151 GCF_001515645.1 Sinocyclocheilus grahami
CAGTAACCTGCGCATCCCGATAGTCATGGCAACCATATACATTGCGCGCTGATTCCTTTACAGGATGCACTGAAAAGGCAGCTAGAAGCAGGAAATATGTATTTGTACGGAACATCATCAGACTTGTTACATTCATTGCGTTCGGGACTGGATGCGTAATGTAGTACAGTATCCACAGTTCCGCACAACACCAGCAGCGCATTGCGGCAACTTTACAGTAGATGTTGAACAGGTCCGGCACTGTATGTATGTTTCTTAGCCATCTTCTGAATCAAGTGCGCATCATTAATCATTATCCAGATAAAAATATTTCCTTTGCGCTCAGACTCTGATTTCTGTATAACACAATAGGGCTGGGCGATATGTCAAAAAATATGGTATCGATAATTGCCTTAAAAAATATCGCGATATCCGATAATATCGTCTACCCAAGCCCCACCTCCACCACGCCCCGCCCCCGCCGAGACAACATTGCCGACATTGCCATAAACACACACCAGGTTCAGTTTGGTCTTAATTATTGCCACAAAGTCCACTCAAATTTGTGTTTGAAATGAATTTCGTTTTGTGAGGAGAACTGTTTAGGAAAAATAATAGAACCCAATTTTAAGTTCATCATGGTGAATTTGGACATTCTGGCGGTGATTGTAAGAATGATAAATACATGTTGATGTCATATAATAATGTTTTGAATAAAATATGCTTATTTTCCGATGTTTCTCTTTCTTTTTGGCATTATCGCGTGTGTAGACACATTTCATGATGGTAAGTTTAATTTCCTTGATTATAACAATTGTAGCGTTGTTTTTAAACTTGTAGTCAAGCTATAACGGAGGTTATTTGATATTTATCATACATGACTAAAATAATGCAGGGATTAAAAACGAATTCTGAGCAAAAACTTTTTTGAAAAAGTTTTTTTTTCCTCCCTTTCTGGTAGCCTAGTTCGGAGGTCTCTTTTGGCCCATTTGTAACAAAATAAAAATAACTGCTTTATTTATTTAGAGGCAGGGTAATTTAAATTTAATTTCTGTATTTAAAGTTTTTCATTTTTATTTTATAAATCAAAATACAACGGCCACAATATAATATTCACAATATAAACTCCGAATGCGTGCATGTTGAGGGGCGAGCTGAGAAGCCTACTAATGTCTTCATTCGTTTGCAACAAAACTTTATAGTTTTGTTGCAAATGAATTAAGAATTTATAGTGCTATATCTCAGCTTAATTAAACATAATTATACTGTATGCCCTGTTTAAAAATCTGTAAAAAAAAAATAGGGCTCTATGTGCGCTGTATAAATAGGCTGTGAAGGA
>NW_015505489.1:182161-183979 GCF_001515645.1 Sinocyclocheilus grahami
CTTTACAGTAGATGTTGAACAGGTCCGGCACTGTATGTATGTTTCTTAGCCATCTTCTGAATCAAGTGCGCATCATTAATCATTATCCAGATAAAAATATTTCCTTTGCGCTCAGACTCTGATTTCTGTATAACACAATAGGGCTGGGCGATATGTCAAAAATATGGTATCGATAATTGCCTTAAAAAATATCGCGATATCCGATAATATCGTCTACCCAAGCACCACCTCCACCACGCCCCGCCCCCGCCGAGACAACATTGCCGACATGCACCATAAACACACACCAGGTTCAGTTTGGTCTTAATTATTGCCACAAAGTCCACTCAAATTTGTGTTTGAAATGAATTTCGTTTTGTGAGGAGAACTGTTAAGGAAAAATAATAGAACAATTTTAAGTTCATCATGGTGAATTTGGACATTCTGGCAGTGATTGTAAGAATGATAAATACATGTTGATGTCATATAATAATGTTTTGAATAAAATATGCTTATTTTCCGATGTTTCTCTTTCTTTTTGGCATTATCGCGTGTGTAGACACATTTCATGATGGTAAGTTTAATTTCCTTGATTATAACAATTGTAGCGTTGTTTTTAAACTTGTAGTCAAGCTATAACGGAGGCTATTTGATATTTATCATACATGACTAAAATAATGCAGGGATTAAAACCGAATTCTGAGCAAAAACTTTTTTGAAAAAGGTTTTTTTTTTTCTCCCTTTCTGGTAGCCTAGTTCGGAGGTCTCTTTTGGCCCATTTGCAACAAAATAAAAATAACTGCTTTATTTATTTAGAGGCAGGGAAATTTAAATTTAATTTCTGTATTTAAAGTTTTATCATTTTTATTTTATAAATCAAAATACAACGGCCACAATATAATATTCACAATATAAACTCCGAATGCGTGCATGTTGAGGGGCGAGCTGAGAAGCCTACTAATGTCTTCATTCGTTTGCAACAAAACTTTATAGTTTTGTTGCAAATGAATTAAGAATTTATAGTGTTATATCTCAGCTTAATTAAACATAATTATACTGTATGCTGTATGTATTTTAAAAAATCTGTAAAAAATAGGGCTCTATGTGCGCTGTATAAATAGGCTGTGAAGGAATTTGTGTATTTTAATTATACCTGTCATGTTTGTGGTTTTTCCTCATTATACAGTCTGTTTAAATAAATATTCAGAAACATATGCAGGGATACTATTTGTCTTTTTTCTGTTGAACTTTTATTAAACTGCAGATCAAAATAGAATAGGCCTATACCCTAAATAAGGATAAATTATATTGGAATGCATCTCCAAAATAATCGCATACACAGATGCACGTTGCCATTACAGTAGTCAGCGCCGAACAACAGGCAAATAAAATATAAACTGAGGTTACAAAAGTGATTCAGTCAAGATCAGTGAGGAATTTTCCTTTCTTTTGTTCTTTGATTAACATTAATGACTGGCAGCAGCAGCTACTGTCAATGCATGGATCCAATACACCCTTGTTTTCTTTCTCAACTCTTTACATTCACTTAAGACATAACCGATTGTATTTATGGGATATTTTGATATAATTCAGTGTATTTGTCCATTCTAATGCGTAAGAATGCGAGAAAGAGAGCTCAGTCCAGTGTTCGCGTATATAAGAGGCGGCTTTTGTACGTGTGCTTTGTGTGTGTGTGCGCAGTACAGAAAACAGCTCGCGAGTGCAGAAGTGAGTTCCATTTCGTCGTCTTCTTTCAGTTGAATCTTTTGAAATCACAATAAATGCGCATACAGAAATCGAGAAGCTGAAACTAAATTTAATTTTATAACAAGTAATTTG
>NW_015505489.1:188965-214296 GCF_001515645.1 Sinocyclocheilus grahami
TTTGTCTTTTTTCTGTTGAACTTTTATTAAACTGCAGATCAAAATAGAATAGGCCTATACCCTAAATAAGGATAAATTATATTGGAATGCATCTCCAAAATAATCGCATACACAGATGCACGTTGCCATTACAGTAGTCAGCGCCGAACAACAGGCAAATAAAATATAAACTGAGGTTACAAAAGTAATTCAGTCAAGATCAGTGAGGAATTTTCCTTTCTTTTGTTCTTTGATTAACATTAATGACTGGCAGCAGCAGCTACTGTCAATGCATGGATCCAATACACCCTTGTTTTCTTTCTCAACTCTTTACATTCACTTAAGACATAACCGATTGTATTTATGGGATATTTTGATATAATTCAGTGTATTTGTCCATTCTAATGCGTAAGAATGCGAGAAAGAGAGCTCAGTCCAGTGTTCGCGTATATAAGAGGCGGCTTTTGTACGTGTGCTTTGTGTGTGTGTGCGCAGCACAGAAAACAGCTCGCGAGTGCAGAAGTGAGTTCCATTTCGTCGTCTTCTTTCAGTTGAATCTTTTGAAATCACAATAAATGCGCATACAGAAATCGAGAAGCTGAAACTAAATTTAATTTTATAACAAGTAATTTGATTCCTGACCTTACGCATCTTATCTGATTTTCTGAAATTGGAATAGCTTTTCGATTCCCAAACCTACTAAATTATTTCATTCTTGCATGCAAAAAGACCTGTATGGTGACTATGGGGCTATGTTAAATATTTTTTTGCAACTTACTAGGTTTATCCTTTGTCTTTTTTTTCTGATTATGTCGATAATCAACTGTTACCTGACTGTTGACATCGACATCACGATACTTACAAGACGTCATCGATATACGATAATATCGTCATATCGCCCAGCCCTGTAACACAATTTAAGGCAGAATTTCACAGCCAAGCAATCCTCACAGTAAGGCTGGTTTTACGGAGGTGCTAGAGGGTGGTAAGCACCCTTAGTTGAAGCTTTAATAATAACATATAATGTAACCAATCACAGACATCTGTTGATTTCATGAACACAATGGCCAATCAGAGGTGTTAAAGTTAGAATCCACTCACTGCTCAAAACGCTGGAGGTTTCGTCCAGTGCTGAGTACTGTGCACTCATGAATCCTGTTATTATAACAAAGTCTAAACACAATTTAAGAGATTCATTGAGAAACTGAAAAAAAGTGAAAGTGTCGTGACATGTAGCCAAGTTTGGTGTCCCATATTCGGAATTTGTGCTCTACGTTTATCCCATCCAAGTGCACACACACAGAAGTGAGTAGTGAACTTAAACACACTCTAATTATTTTTATTTATTTATTTTTTATTATTTTTACTTCAGCTTTCCAAAGTATTTACATTTCAGGTATTACTCTGTGTAATTTATTAACTACAAACCTTATTTTACTGATACAAAAATAAAATAAAATAGCATAACATAACATAAAAAATCAAATCAAATAAAATAAAAAAATGAAATGAAATGAAAAAAAAGAGTGTTAGTGCAACCAAAGACAGACTGACAAGCCCAGTGATATTTATGTTTCTAAGACTCAGGGGATGTTCTCATTGTAAATAGCATTTTATTGAACAAAAATTTGTGTACGCCTGTGCATACAAGATGACTTCATTTGTGGTGTTTTGTAACGATTATACATTTTAAATGTTATACATGATAAAGGTCATTGTATCTACTTTTAAGAAAATACTAACATATTGAGGACCTCAGAGCTAATAAGCATGAGGCAACTATATGTTTATTTTATTTATTTAATAAATAAATATAAATATACCTGCTATAACTTCTTCAAAAAAAAAAAGGGTACAGTAACAAATTGCAAAATCCCAGTTTTCCTGTGGTCTTGTGGACATTTTGCATTTTATTTTTATAAACAAGACCTTATCTTGGCACCTGTTCTTCAAGGTGGTTCTTTGGAGACTCTCCAACTCCCTGTCGACAGTGCCAATGTCTTGGCAAATCTTGAGATGCCCTAGAGAGCAGATCAGTTCAAAACACAGCGCATCCATCTGCACTTACTGTCGGATGTTATATGTGTGAAGATGCATGCATCTCATTAAAGCTGGGAAGACAGAAGTTAGATTGATACGCTTTCATATTTCAAATATATGTAGTTAAAGGGTTAGTTCGCCCAAAAATAAAAATTAGGCTGTGTTTTACTCACCCCCAATGCATCCTAGGTGTATATGACTTTCTTCTTTCAGACGAATCCAGTCGGAGTTATATAAAAAATTGTCTTTGATCTTTCAAGCTCTATCGTTGTACTCAGCGGGTGTTGCATTGCTTATGTCCAAAAGACGTGAAATAAAAAGCACATTTCCATTAAATAAAGTGTCTCACATGGCTGACCTCATACGTAGTTCCCCCGGAACTGCTTCTGTTTACAACAGTGAGCGCAAGCTAGATTCAAGTGATTATTACGTTTTGAATATGGATATTTTTCTTACAAAAACGCATCAATTCGCTACAGGAGGCCTTTGTTCACCCCCCGGAGCCGTGTGAGACACTTTTTTTTGTGGAAGGGTGCTTTTTATTTCACGTCTTTTGGACAGAAGCAATGCAACACCCGCTGAGTACAACGATAGAGCTTGAAAGATCAAAGACAATTTTTTATATAACTCCGACTGGATTCGTCTGAAAGAAGAAAGTCATATACACCTAGGATGCATCGGGGGTGAGTAAAATGCAGCCTAATTTTTATTTTTGGGTGATCTAACCCTTTATGCAAAAAAAAATATTCACCACATCACCAGAATATTTTTTTACTCCTGCATTAGAGCTAGGCCTGGGCGATAAAACGGTATCGATATTTATCGATGGTACACCTTCTTCGATAACGATATAAAAAATGTTCGATATAGGCACGTGCTATGAGTGATGCAGACAGCACACACAAACACGAACACATGCTGAAATGAGTGCTGTGCCTGTGATGAGGAGATTGTGAATAAAGAATGAATATTAGTCGAATTTAAAATAAACATCTGCATTTGAATTTTATGTGTGCATCAGGGAGTGTCATCATTGGCGCACAAGATGCGGTGATAGTGATGTAAGTGTCATTGTTGCATTTTAATGTTTTGTTAGTCTAGCCCACGAGACGCGCCGCTGCCGAGTTATTCATTCAAAATATTAGAGAAATATAGAAGCTCAATGCGGAGAAGATCTTGATTAGGTTAAAACCGTAACCAAGCCATTCACACAGAACACATATTCAATGCATTTTTTTAGACGGACAAATATGACTGCTGCACTCGCGTCTCACACAAGAGATGTAGCCATGCAAAGTTAAAACAGTTTAAACTTTTAGAAAACACGTCACGAATTTGTGGAGGTTTATTCCTTTTCACTGCGTCTCTTATGATTTTAAATGCAATCTGCGTGATGGGCGATTTGGCTCTTTGTATTAAGCAAAACATAAATACATGATACTGTTTTGTTCATAATTGTTTATGCAATTTACGAAATTATATTAGATTTATATGAGTTAATTTAGACATAATGCATGTTTTTTCATAGACAGTTATTTCCATGCGTTGACATTATATGCTGCATTATTTTGCTCATTGCGCTCTCCTGTGGTCTCTGGAGACAAGACAAAAGTTCCCTTAAAACCTATTTAATCTGCATATAAAACATTAGAAATTAGATATTTGTTTAATTTTTACTGTGTGTTTAACTGTTAAAACATAAAAATATATTTGTTGTTTGTCTCAATAAATTGAGTAAATTTAAAAATACAATGGTTAAATTTAAAAAACAATTTTATTGCTCTTTTTAAAAAAGGTTATAAAAAATGTCAATAATTATCGATACCGAACGATATTGAAACATTATGTCGTTGATACATTTTTTTAGCTATATCACCCAGCCCTAATTAGAGCTATGAAGTAATTTAAGAGAACTTCTCCTTATGATGAATCAGTTTTCATGTGTTTTCTATCATCCCGGAGTGAAAGGCAGAAAATCCACACACACATACATATATATATAAACATTAGAAATTAGATATTTGTTTAATTTTTACTGTGTGTTTAACTGTTAAAACATAAAAATATATTTGTTGTTTGTCTCAATAAATTGAGTAAATTTAAAAATACAATGGTTAAATTTAAAAAACAATTTTATTGCTCTTTTTAAAAAAGGTTATAAAAAATGTCAATAATTATCGATACCGAACGATATTGAAACATTATGTCGTTGATACATTTTTTTAGCTATATCACCCAGCCCTAATTAGAGCTATGAAGTAATTTAAGAGAACTTCTCCTTATGATGAATCAGTTTTCATGTGTTTTCTATCATCCCGGAGTGAAAGGCAGAAAATCCACACACACATACATATATATATATATATATATATATATATATACATACACATACACATTTATAAATTCAATATATATATTATTTCATGTCCATGTAGTTTTTTGAAGTATTAAAATAACTCAAATTAAATAAAACTAAAACTTAATAAAAAAACCTATACAGACATAATAAATTCAGACATAATTTAACTAAAATTAAAATAAATAACAAATACAAATAATACAAATCAAACGACAGTAGTTTATCAGTAATCCTAAAAATAACACTGCCAAACTTACATGCTAAAAAAACAACAACTTACTTACACATAGTAAGAAATGGTTATAAAAACTGAAACAGAAGTGAAACAAGTAGTAGGAAAGAGGAGAAATAAAAAGCGATGCTTATTTTATTTTATTATTCCCCCACTCTTAAGATTCTGTTTTATGGTTTAATCCAATTTGGCCATCAATCACAGCTATCAATCAAAAAAAGATATCACAAGTAATCAAATTAATTCATAAAAGTTAATAAGGTTAATAATATATATTACATTGTTAACCAAATCATGAATAAAATATTCTTTAAAGTGCAGTGTGTTCAGAAATGTCCCTGTGCATAGAAATCATTTGGATATTGTTCGGTCAGAGTTTTTAGGAACTTGTCATATTAGATGGCCTTTTTTGTTGTTTATCTTATCTTATCTTATCTTATTATAATATTTTTTCATCCAAAATTTGTCAAATTACATGACATTCCATATTTTACAGTTTAAGTTTTCATAGGTTTTCATACATCAGATATGGTCGTACCGGAGATGAACTTTCAGCCAGCATCTGACAACAACACTTGAGCACAGCTCAGACTGTTATATAGTAATATATCCTCCTTATCCTCCTAAGGCAAGCATTGCTATTTCCTAAACCTCAGTTTGATGACTTGAAGAAACCACTAACCCCTTCAGCACATAACTTGTCTTGGTCTGTTTGTGCTACAGACATAAAAAAGTGTGCTATCACATTTCTAAGTGATCAGTCTTATGATTTCCAGCTAGACAATAAATAATAATAAATAAATAAAAACTGTTGTTGACAGAAGTACCCAAGTTAAGAGACCTGATTATCATAAATACTTTGTAGTCAAAGAGGAAGCAAAGTAATGTTAAAAAAAATGAAACCCTAATTTTATAAAATTTTTGTTTACATGTTTTCATTATTCATGAGCTGTCCATGCAACATCATGCAGGTCTCCATACAGCCTTCCCTGTGAGTTACCACTTCAATTACAGCTATGTTTTTGGAAAGAAAGATTTTCACTCTTGGAATATAATGTGCTTAGCAACTTATCACCCCAGATGCTTTGCTTATTAAGTCCATGTTTCTGTTATCTAGGCCAGGGGTTTTCAAACCTGTCCTGGAGGACCCCCAGCCCTGCACATTTTGTGTGTCTCCCTTATCAGACACACCCAAATCAGATCTTGCAGTCTCTACTAACAAGCTGATGAGTTGAATCAGGTGTGTTAGATGAGGAGACATACAAAATGTGCCCAGCCCTGGGTGTCATCCAGGACAGGTTTGAAAACACCTGATCTAGGCAACAGAAGAGAAGTGTGGTGGGTAGTGTAGTTTAAAATATGGAGCAGTAATACAGTACATGCTGACACCTGCTGGGGGGGACCCTGTTTAAAACTAGAGGCTGACTTTTTAACATGAGGCTTTTGACTGTGACATAATTTTGCACTCCAGTGTATGCATGCATAAATGCAATCTCTTTATAATATCATATTTGGCAAAATGATAAATATCATAACAAGATGACTATTTAAAAATAAATCTAGACTATTATAAGCAATGGTCAAACATATGTCTGCATTACAGTAGGTTTTAAAGGAGTGTCTTCTGCCTAAAGTCTATATTTTGGAGGGTTTTTGGGGTGGAGTTTGGGCAGTTGTGGTTGTGCGCTGCATGCATGCATGGAAACCCAGTTTGGAAGACCTGCAATTAGCAAAATAAGAGCAGTGCGTCCAAAATAAGGAGCAGAAGCCACATTCCTCCCTCTCTCGCTCGCTTGTCCTATTTTTCTGTCTTTCAAGAAATCTAAGCGAAATAAGGAAACTTTTGCTCTTTGATGATGCTGATTGAGATTTATAGACTGCTGAGCTCATCAATAACTTGTAGAATCCTGGAAATTGAATATTCTCTGGGATTCGTACTTTGTCCGAAGGTCTCATTTTGATTGCACTGCATGCTTTTGAAAACAACAGAGATTTTTAATGTAGTGTGTACACTTCAGCGCTCTAGAGGAAAACACTTGTTCAGCGGCAGCCTACGCTTCGGTTGAATGTAGCGAGATAATAATGATATCAATATCAAATACTGGATGGGCATTATGAAGAGGCCTTACTGAGATTAAAATAGACATGCAGATAGCACGGTTTTTGTTGTCAGTTGCTTTCTACTGAATATTTACAATTCTGTTTTTTTTCACCGAACTTCAAACTCATTGACACTACTTGCTCATTCTTGAAGTGAACTTTTGACTGTTTGGTGATTAAATTAAAGGTTTTGGACGGTCATCTTGAACTGAACTGAACGCAACACATCTGGTGTGCGAGATCTTCTCGTCCAGTGTGCGTCGACCACCTTTCAGAAATGCAACAAGAAAACAGCACAGCGATTCTCTGACTGATATCACCAAAATAACACATAGCTAAATTGAAGTCAAATGAAAATCTTCATTACAAAACACAAAGAAGCAGTGTTTATAATAAATAATTATTATTGGCACAGCGGCCAAGTAAATGTCCTCACTTTCATTATTTGCAGCTTCCTTCATAACTTGAATAATAGCTAGTTAGTTTATCAGCATTTTTTTTTTCCATAGAGATCCCCACAGCGGGAGGAACTTGTCATAAAGTTAGTGATAACAAGGCCCGCCCATTTAGAGGAAAGATTTTTTTCTGTCATTTAAAATTACTTTCCCATTGACTTACTGTTGTTTGGCCCTCTGCAATTTCATAGCTGGACCACAAATAACAGCTGCAAACGCTAGGTGGAAACATTCTAATATGGAGAAAATGGGTGTAGTTAGTTTGTGTAACACATTCACTAAATAGGCAGATTTAAAGTTTATTTCCACAGAAAGGGAATTTATTTTATTTAGATGGTGATAGTCAAATTACGAATTGCTATAAAAATAGAAATTTAAATTTGTCATTTAAAAAAGAATTTAAAAATGTTAAATATTGTTTTTATTATAGTTTAGGCAAGGGCTGTCCAAACTCGGTCCTGGAGGGCCGGTGTCCTGCAGAGTTTAGCTCCAACTCTAATTAAACACACCTGAATCAGCTAATCAAGCTCTTACTAGGCATAGAAACTTCCAGTCAGGTGTGTTGAGGCAAGTTGGAGCTAAACTCTGCAGAACACCTGGTTTAGGCCCTCTCTGAGCTCTGTATTTAAAAGAATATCATGTTTGTGTGTGTGTGTGTGTGTGTGTGTGTGTGTATACATAGAGTTGTGGTAAACATTTTACATACACGTTGTGGTATCTGCAAAATGTTAATTATTTTACCAAAATAAGTGGGATCATACAAAATGCATGTTATTTTTTTATTTTGTACTGACCTGAATAAGATATTTCACATAAAAGATGTTTACATATAGTAAATAAGAGAAAATAATAGTTGAATTTCTAAAAATGATCCCGTTCAAAAGTTTGCATGCACTTGATTCTTAATACTGTGTTGTTAAATGGATGATCCACAGCATTTCTTTCTTTTTTATTTTGTGAGTTGTTCATGAGTCCCTTGTTTGTCCTAAACAGTTAAACTGCCTGCTGTTCTTCAGAAAAATCCTTCAGGTCCCACAATTTCTTTGGTTTTCCAGCATCTTTTGCATATTTTAACCCTTTCCAACAATGACTGTATGATTTTGAGATCCATCTTTTCACACTGAGGACAACTGAGGGACTCATACACAACTATTACAAAAGGTTCAAATGCTCACTGATGCTCCAGAAGGAAAAATGATGGGTATAAACTTTGGCTACATCCGAAAAAATGTTAGTTATATAATGAAACATGCAAGTGTCTGGTCATATATAAAGGCACAATACCTACTTTGATAACAGAGTGTTTAATATTTTCAAAAGTGAGGCTTTTTTTTTCATTTCCTGAAAAGTAGCAGTTTTGGACATACAGTTTCTGCACAACAGTGACAGTATTTGTGAAAAATAGTATGGATCTGTAGGAATTAATTATGTGTATATTAGGAATAAAGACCACCTTGATAGTGTGTGCGAGAGAAACATGTTGGAGTGACAATCTATTCCCAGTGTCACTTGAGAGGACATTGCATACACAGCCTGAGGACTGGATTTATGAATACAATTACTGCTTCCATTCTCTCGTCGTGCTCTTCTTGCATGTGACTCTATACTCACAGACAGACTGAAGGAAATAGAACACTGTGGACCCCCTACTTGTTGAAAATGTGATGAGGCACCTGGACTTAAGGCTTTAGTCAGCTGGATAGATTTGTTGAATACCTCAACTCCATTGAGAATTGAGTTTAGCTACCTCACCAGCTGCATTAGAAATTGAGTGAACATCACTTGATTGACAGCTGAGTGACATCACCCACCTCATTCGAATATGTCCCTTCCTCATCCTTCAAAAGTAAAGAATTTAGCAAACCATGTTTGTTCTGCAGATATGAACGATACCACAAATCATGTGACTTGTTTGGAAAAAGTGTGGTTTTCTAAGAATCAGACGTAATTTTTGCCTGCTTAATCATAAAATGGGCAAAAATCCTTAAAGACACTAAATGTTTTAAAGTCACTCATGTGCACCCAGACTGTATTTTATAAATTCAGTCAAACATATTGTGAAAAAAAACACACACAACAGTTTTCTATATTTTTAATATATTTATTTAGCTGAATATTAAGCTGAATTTACAGCAGCCATTACTCCAGTATTCAGGGCCACATTATCTTTCAGAAATTATTTTAATAAGCTGATTTGACATTTAAAGGGGTCATAGGATGTCCATTTTCCACAAGTTGATATGATTATTTGGGGTCTTAATGAAAAGTCTGTAACATAGTTTGGTTAAAATTTCTCAATGTTAGTGTAAAAAACAAATTTTCAGATTAAGCCGTTTTTGTAGCATTTTCCTTTAAATGTTAATGAGCTCTGCTGACCCCGCCCCTTTCTTCGGAGACTGTTTACTTTAGTGTCATCATGAAACTTGCTAATTAGCACATTATTGTATATATGGAAAGGCGATTTGCAAAGGTTCATTACAAAACATTATACTCACTTGTTCTGTAGATGAGGCTGGATCATGAATGATTTGCACGAACATAGACACATTTATGTAGAACGGGGGCGCATTCCCTTCAGAAACAAATGTAATCCACTGCCAGTTCAGCGGCTCAGATGTCGGGAGTAAATGAGGACTGCTATGTTCATTATTACATCCAACAACAGAACACCTCAATCACTTAGGAGTCATTCTTGTCTACAACTGCTCCGGCAGTGAAACAATGGCGGACTGATGACAGCTCACCCAGGGCAGGTCTGAGGTAAGACACCAGTCCAGGCTGTGCTGAAACGCTACTGTCAATCAACTACCGTGGGAGGGGCCTGTCTGTGTGACGTCACACAGACAGGCATCTGAGATCGGCTCGATTTGAGAAAGGGGAAAACATTTAACCAGATTAAAAAAAAACTACTGGGTGGATTGGTATCATTATATGGTGGTTGTGTACACACACTGCCAACACACATTTCAGTTTAAACAACTTGTAAAAGTGCATGTAGCATCCTATGACCCCTTTAAACATTTCTTATTTATCAAAGTTAAAAACAGTTGATGCTTAACTGTTTAACTGTGATACCTTTTTTCAGGATTTTTTGAGCAAGTTCAAAAGTACAGCATTTATTTGAAATAGTTATCTTTTTTTAATATTTTTTTTATATTTTTAATCTCTTTACTGTTACTGTTGATTAATTTAATGGATCCTTGCTAAATAAAAGTATTAATTTCTTCCAAAAACTTCCTGAGCCCAAACTTTTGAATAGTAGTGTACACTGAAGGAAGGACCTGAGCCATATTTAGAGGCCAGAATATCATAAGACATGGTGGTGGACTCTTTTGACTTGGATTCACCTAGTAACCACCCTGAACACCTTAACAGCCGCACAGAGAAATATTAAAACCTATTTGGAACAACTTAGCAACTGTATCCACTAGGGCTGCACGATTAATCGAATGCAATTGTCATGTGCATTTTGTTAGTAAAGCCAGTTCTGTAATCAGCAGTAAATCATCATCACGTGCTTTCAGATGGAGCAGCATTTACTACACAGAGCCATAGTTCACTGACAAGTTACACAAAAAAATCAACGATTTTATTGCGCGATTATGAAATATAGCGATAATGACAGCTGTTTGCATAGCTTCTCGGTGAACTACGGCTCTGTGTAGTAAATGCTGCTCCTTCTGGAAGCATGTGAAAATATCACATTTAATAACATATTTTTACTCCAAACTCATAACGTCAGTCGAGTGTTTGAAATAAATTCTTCGGTGAGATGATGTGGCTTCTTATACAAAATAAGGCACGCAACATATTTCACAGTATTTAAGCAGTGATAAAGGCATTGCATTATAAATATACTTTATTTTAATGAAAATTATAATAATAATAACTCAGATAAACCATATATTGTCAAAATCGTGTGTTTATTAGTCACGTTGAATCAATAAAAGCAGTTAAATCAGCGCGAGAGCGCCCTCTGGCCTTTGGTTGGAGATTTACTGCTGATCACAGAACCGTGTTTCACTGAAAGATACGCATGACAATCGCAGCTTCTGTCGAATCGCGATTTTGATTCCATTTCAATTTATCGTGCAGCCCTAGTATCCACCTTCTTTTTCAATGCGAAAGCCATTTTCTGTGAATGTGCGAGACTTCGGGTTCATTAGCTGCTGTAGGGAAATAACGAGAAGAATAACAAAGCGCAGTAAATGGTAAAAACTGTTTGTACTACAATCCAGTGTGTTCATAATTAAGATAACATTAAAATAATATGATAAAACACACCAGTTTGCAATATCAAGCAGCAAAATGAGCTGTTTTGTCCAGCAAAAAATAGCTGGAAGTGAATGACACATGAAGTCAGACCTATAAAATTTACAAATGGCCGTGCCTCTCTTACAGAGAAAATAAGGTGGATAGCAACACTCTGGCAACAACTTGGCCCTAGCACCATGGTAGAAAGCACTATATAGGGTTTTTTTTTTTTGGTTTTGAATTGACAGAGCCCCCTTAAGTTAACGTTTACTTTATTGAGATACTTTGTCAATGATTTGAACTGAACTTGAGCACCAAGGCTCCTTCAGGGGCCTGTACCATGAAGCCGGTTTTGCTGGCTAGCCAGGTAAGTTTCAGTTTAGTTTGTGCCAACTCTGGGTTTTAGGTACCATGAAAGTAGCTCGGCTTTAAAGGGATACTCCACCCCAAAATGAAAATTTTATCATTAATCACTTACCCCCATGTCATTCCAAACCCGTAAAAGCTTCGTTCATCTTCAGAACACAATTTAAGATATTTTGGATGAAAATCGGGAGGACTAGGATGTTCATTTTAACCGGTTAACCGACCGTAAGAAATTTGATCGATTAATACAATCAGTTAAATGGTTTAAAAAGTCATTTAATTATTTATTTTTTCAGTAATTTATCCAAATATTTAAAAAGGTTTGCTGCATGGTTAAAATATGCTACGCGTATAAAAAAATATTTTTTTAGGGGGAAAAAACATAAGTCGCGTATAAGTCGCATTTTATTGTTTCATTCAGAAATAGGCCTAATGCCGAAACGAATTCATTTAGGCTAAAACGAAACTGAAACCAACGTTGGGTCTCTCATCTCTCATTCCACACAAAATCAAATGTTTTCGTATTCGCGATGTATTTGAATGGCAAATTATTATTTATTATGTAGCCTAGGCTTCACTCGCGTTCCAATATCCACATAAAACAAAATGTTTTGCATAACATCACGGCGGTGTGGTGATAACACTTAACGGCACAGATTTTACTACATATTTTTACAACATATATTGTTTTACTACATAGTTTTTTTTCCATATGTTTGACTGACTGTATTATATTAATATAATGAACAGGCTGCATTGTCTTAACTGTGTGCGCGCATGCTGCGCCGGCGCAATTACTTGAGTTTTTTTCTTCTAACAGTGGAAGCAACTACTCCTTTTAGTCCTAAAGATAATCGGAATTCTAAAAGGTTTGCCTTTATTTGTGTACATTCACAATAAAAACTAATATTTGTGCTTTTGTAAAATAAGCCTAAAGAAAAATAGGATGCTGCTTTCTGTCGTCTTTCCTTTCGCGCAGCACAAAAATGAACCGAAACTCTCCATATTAGGCTACTTGTTCACAGTCTTTCATTTTCTTAATTTATTATTTAAGTAAAAATGTTTCTTGTATGGGCCTATTTATTCGTTATATATATAGCCTAGCTTTATTATGTTTTTCTCTGCTAGCAGAAGCGCTGCAGGTGCAGGTGATCATATGAAATGACCATGTGAATCCTCATGTTCTGTTGTTTGCTGCTTTTTTGCGCATGTAAAATGAATCCCCAGAAAACAAATGCTAGTATTTTTTAATAGGTCACAGACACTTATCCTTTCTAATTTAATTAAATTCTAATTTAAAATAATATTTTTGGTTAACGGTTAACAATCGTTTAACGAGCGTCGGTTGTCGGTAAGGAAAAATAACCAAAATGAACATCCCTACTTGTGACTGTCCCATAGACTGCCAAGTAAATTACACTGTCAAGGTCCAGAAAAGTATGAAAGACATCGTCAGAATAGTCCATCTGCCATCAGTGGTTCAACCGTAACGTTATGAAGCGACGAGAATACTTTTTGTACACGAAGAAAACAAAAATAACAACTTTATTCAACAATTTGTCTCCTCTATGTCTCTCCGCATCACCGTAGCGCCATTTTGGAGAATAACCGCTGAATGCAAGCAGCGTACACTATTCTGTGTCACAGAGGACTTCTCTGGACCTTGACAGTGTAATTTACTTGGCAGTTAATCGGACAGTCACAAGCCTCCCGGTTTTACAGCCTCCCAAAATATCTTAAATTGTGTTCCAAAGACGAACGAAGCTTTTAGGGGTTTGGAACGACATGTGGGGTAAGTGATTAATGACAAAATTTTCATTTTGGGGTGGAGTATCCCTTTAATCAGTGTTCATCACAATAGTAACTAATGCTCCACAGCTAACCTGCTCCAGGGCAAGTTATGTTCTGGTTTAGAGATCTCAAACCCGAAATTTGACCAATCAGCTTCGAGCAAAGTGACTCATCTCTCTCTGACACATTAAAGCCACTCCCCCATTTCCTCTTGCTCCAAATTAAAGGACACTGCATAATAAAAAATTTTTAAAGATAAAATCGTCTGGCTTTTAGAGATTATTTATTATAATAATTTTATATGATTTATATAATTATTATACCCTTAATCCATTACATGAGCCAGTTTAGTTTAATAATAATTAGGTTTTCACTTTAAATTAATATTAATATATAAAGATATGCAATATAAATAAGTATTAGAATCAACAGCTTTAAACATGACTACATATGAGACTAGGGGCCCTATTTTAACAATCTAAGCGCATGGTCTAAAGCGCACGGCGCAATTGCGCTTAGGGCGTGTCCGAATCCACTTTTGCTAAAAGGGTTGTCCCTATTCTCTTAATGAGTAATGGGTGTGTTTTGGGTGTAACATGCCATAAACCAATCAAAGTCTCATCTCCCATTCCCTTTAAAAGCCAGTTGCGCTCGCGCCATGGCGGATTCGCTATTTACATGGCGGAATTTGCAAGAGCAAAGACGGAACACTTCTCCAGAGAGGAAAGGTTCTGCTCGTGCGCGAGGTTAAAGCGCGCGAGCAGACCATCTACGGGGCACAATAATAATCTTTTACATTGTAATCCTTTCATTTTTTATATTTTCCATGTTTTGTGTGCTGCTGCGCATCCCTATGTGTGTGTAATAAGCAGAGTGTATGCATAAAATGGGTAGGTTAAGGGGTCTAAAAATCTAAATTGCGTATTAATAAAATGATAAAAATGCATATTCGCTGTAAAATGGGTATAGGTTTAGGTTTGGAGGTAGGTTAAGGGGTCTAAATATCGAAATCGCTTATTGATAAAATTATAAAAATGCATGATACGAATATCTTAATGATATAAAAGATACGTAAATATTTATTAATGACAAAATTTTCATTTTGGGGTGGAGTATCCCTTTAATCAGTGTTCATCACAATAGTAACTAATGCTCCACAGCTAACCTGCTCCAGGGCAAGTTATGTTCTGGTTTAGAGATCTCAAACCCGAAATTTGACCAATCAGCTTCGAGCAAAGTGACTCATCTCTCTCTGACACATTAAAGCCACTCCCCCATTTCCTCTTGCTCCAAATTAAAGGACACTGCATAATAAAAAATTTTTAAAGATAAAATCGTCTGGCTTTTAGAGATTATTTATTATAATAATTTTATATGATTTATATAATTATTATACCCTTAATCCATTACATGAGCCAGTTTAGTTTAATAATAATTAGGTTTTCACTTTAAATTAATATTAATATATAAAGATATGCAATATAAATAAGTATTAGAATCAACAGCTTTAAACATGACTACATATGAGACTAGGGGCCCTATTTTAACAATCTAAGCGCATGGTCTAAAGCGCACGGCGCAATTGCGCTTAGGGCGTGTCCGAATCCACTTTTGCTAAAAGGGTTGTCCCTATTCTCTTAATGAGTAATGGGTGTGTTTTGGGTGTAACATGCCATAAACCAATCAAAGTCTCATCTCCCATTCCCTTTAAAAGCCAGTTGCGCTCGCGCCATGGCGGATTCGCTATTTACATGGCGGAATTTGCAAGAGCAAAGACGGAACACTTCTCCAGAGAGGAAAGGTTCTGCTCGTGCGCGAGGTTAAAGCGCGCGAGCAGACCATCTACGGGGCACAATAATAATCTTTTACATTGTAATCCTTTCATTTTTTATATTTTCCATGTTTTGTGTGCTGCTGCGCATCCCTATGTGTGTGTAATAAGCAGAGTGTATGCGTGTTGTTCACCTGCCTATGGGTGCATATTACTAACGTGCTCTTTAAATAACAAAAATAAATAAATAAATAAATATATAGGTTTAGGTTTGGAGGTAGGTTAAGGGGTCTAAATATCGAAATCGCTTATTGATAAAATTATAAAAATGCATGATACGAATATCTTAATGATATAAAAGATACGTAAATATTTATACATTTTAAACGTTGAAATACGTCTAAATTGTACGTTTTAGCATTAATAAAAACGTACAAAAATGCACGTTTTGTGCTTGTAAATGTTACGTATTAATACCTACGTATAAACATGAGACCAGGCTGAAGTATCACATCTAAACAACTGGGAACGTGGTGGTTTTTGACTTGTGCAAAAAGGGTTCATGCGAATAATGGGAGATGGAAATACAATGAAAACAAGTCACATGTGCTTGTGTGGCGCAAGTAATTTATTATAGGCCTATATGAAAATGTTTATATTCTGTGGCTTCTCCTACTTTTCTTATTTATATTTCATGCCAGTTTATCAGGAAATTACGATCTTGTTCTTTTTGACTCATTGTGGTAACGGTGCTTATTCACAAATGTTTTATGTGATATTGCAGTTTTGCACATAATAAAAAATAAATAAATAAAAAAAATTATATATATATATATATATATATATGTTTCAGTTGCCTTAAAATAGCAACGCGCCAGCAATGCACCTGAACACACCTCGTTTTCAGACCAACACCCCCATGGGCACACAAATGGGCTCAAATGCATTTGCTATTTAAACAACGTGGTGCAGGACATGAAAATGACAACTGCGTTGGAGGTTAGTTTTATACAAAACAGTTTATTTGGTCACAGTGAGTACTGGTGTCGAGTCCGGAGGAAGTGAGGGTGAGGGAAAGGTCCGTGAGAGAGTGCAGAGGATATGGAGAGTGGAGTAATCCGAGTCTTTTGCTTGATTGAGGCTGGAAGGTATCCGGGGGAAGCACACACCTCAGCGATCCGGGAACTAGGAGATACAGGAGACGAGGAGATACTAGGAGGAAGACAGGCGGTAAGTAATGCAAGAAGTATTCAAAGGTAATCAGTAGCAAAGTCATTGCGTCCTCTACATGTATACGAGACCGGACAGTGAGGGTGTCTGAGATGTGTGCTTTTATGCAGGCTGGTAATGAGGTGCTTGATTGGTGACAGGTGCAGGTGCTCAGAACTCAGGTGAGGGGGATCGTGGCGGAGCCTGGCCGATCTGTTACATCATGGCACTGGATATATGATAGGGCCCTAGATTTTTATGTGTTTTTATACCTATAAATATTATCAACTACATAAAATAACTTCACAACTTGCACTGATATGGCAAGATGTTTTCTTTAACCATGTTTTTTTTGTTTTTTTTACCATTTGTATAACCACAGTTGTACAAATACCATGGTTAAACTATGATTAATTTGTGGTTACCATGGTTTAACTATATACCAGTTTTTGTTTTTATTTATTTTTACATAATAAATGTATTAATTAATTAATTTTAATAGTAAAACCATATGGTTAGTAAGTTAGCCAGCTTACATGCTTTCACAGTTACAGTAATTGTGTATTTCGTCAGCTTATTTAGGCTAATAATTAAAAAAAAAAAAAAAGAAGAAGAAGCAAAGGAATCATATGATCAGGATGTTAAAATAAACAAAAATCTCACCTTTCAGAGCAAACATGGATAAATATGTCCCAGCCATATTCTTCACTTTGCAGTTCCCTTAAACATTTCCGATGTGGTCTGTGCGTAATTTGCAACGCGTTTCTTTATTTGGTTGTGTTGTGAGCATTTGCAGCGAGTGTGTTGTCAAATTGATGAAGATGTGTTCTTAATTTGCAGGTGTTCTTTTTGTTTGCATGTGTTTTTTCATTTGCAGCGCTTTGAGTTCTCTCATCCACTGTATATCTGTACCCTCAGCAACTTTTGCTAATCTAGTTACATTTATTTTTTTCTTTCTATTACTTTTGGCTCAAATTCAATTCCCATAGTACACATACTATCTTGTATGCAAAATAAGTATTAGTACATTTCAAATCAGAGTATGTTAAAAATATTATGCACAAAATACCTGGATGGTGTGTGATTTTTTTTCATGCATGCATTTCAGGTTATAATGCCAACAGCCTTTCGAGGAACACAAAATTAAGTTTGTAGTTGCAGTTTCAACATTATCAGTTGTAAAAAAATAAAAATAATTTAAGCGGAAAAGGATCAAATGAAAGTAAAAAAAGATGCTATGTAAAACTGGATCAACTTATGATTGCACAAGGCAATAAATGGTCTGCCCTCCCTGGCTGGGCTGCAATGACAGGACAGCTCAACAAATGACTTGCAGCTCAGTCAGGCCAGGGCAGCAGCACGCTCAACACCATCAGTGCTCTTACCGTCTGACATGACCCCTGGTTAATGTTACATACATGCCTGTCATGTGAGAGATCTAAACTGAAATGTGCTGCTATATGTTGTAATGGAGTTCTTCACTGTGGCACTGTTATATATGTGTTGAAAGAATATTAGCAGCTCCTGTCATACTGGAATGCAGACATGGAATGGGGTGATGTCATGTATTTCAATGAATTTGAGATGAATGGACATATACATATCACAGGATGAGTTTTACAGAGAAGCTGACATTGAAGTGAGCAGATGGCCTAAACTGTCTATCTTATGATACATTTCACTGTTTAGGCTCATGTCTCAGTATTTATGTATTTGCTGTAAAGGGGCATTTTGTTATTCAGTCAGAAATTATAATTTGGACAGCCATTATTGCTAAATAAAATAAATGTGGTAACACTTTAGATAAGGGAAGACTATTTGCTATTAATTAGTTGCTTATTAGCATTCATATTATTAGCATATTGGCTGTTTATTAGTACTTATAAAGCACATATTAATGCCTTATTCTGCATGATCATATTCTAGATCCCTTAACCCTACCCAATACCTAAACATATCTACTACAACATCTACCTCACTAACTGTAAATAAGCAGCAAATTAGGAGTTTATTGAGAGAAAAATAGATGCCTAAAAGTGAGGTCATAATCATGCATCTCTTTCCTAAGTGCAACATAGCAGAAAAACAATAAAACAGCTAATTAGTTCATGGTCTCAATAAGAATTCCTACTGTATATGCAGCTTGTTTCACCAAATGTGTTTCAGATGATACATTTTGTTGTCTTAAGCAGCAAATGAGTTCAGTCCACACCACAGAAACAACACAGACACAACTACAAATGCATTAGCCAAGGCAGGGAAAATACATTACTTTTAACTTGTTTACTTTGCCCATCTTTGAGAAGAACTGTGAAGTAGAAGCAAAAGCCACAAGGGCTTGTTGTTTGTATTCCTTTATGCACAGCTGGCAGTTTGTGAAAATAAAAGTAATTCTGTAGTGTCAGCGGCCTGGTATTCTGCTGCAAAATGTATGCTGTGCTGATGTTCTTCCACTCAGAATGAGATTTTTTTCTGTTAGTGCTTAAGCTGTTTATCCATTGGCAGTTTGGAGACTTGATACTGTTGTTGTTTGACAATTAGAGATTTCACATAGGTTCCTAACACAGAGCCATGTGGGACCCCCCTTGTGGAAAGTCAATATCGAGGTTTTACCCTTGGCTGAAAAATCTACTGATATACACAGATATCTTTGAAGGAAGACTTGGGTCAGTGTTTTCTGACAGTGAGCCTCTCGTCATTGGCAACACATTGAGCTCTTTTGAGAAAGTTGGTATCTGTATCATCATGTGATGAGGTTCTTGTGCACAAAAGGATAAACTAATCCTATTGTGCCATCGTAGTGGTTATAATTAAAAAACAGAGGGTTTTACACATGGTCACCTGCTCAATGGGGGGCAAGAGTGTTATATTTAAAGGGATTTACTAAAGTGGTCAAGGGGGCATTTTAGGGATTAGACCCAAAGGCCAGATGAGTAACACTTCCCAGTATGGAATAGTGCAGAAGTGTTCATGTGCCCATTCTGCTGTAACCACATTGTAACCCTTCTCAGCTCAACAGTCATCCATCCCTCCCTCTCTTTTTGTTGGGCGGCTGATTCAGCCTGTGACTGGCAACATTCTTTGGTTATTTTAGACACAGGACGTGTGACCACACACTGCACAGGACTGTTAAGAAGACACTCACATATCTATGTGCCAAACTTCACTTCTTGTACCTTAAGACAATGATACAATCATGTTGTAGAAATTGCTTGATTTATGGGGTGATTTGAATCATGGCGAACCTCACAGTTCTCTTTCGCTTTCTCTATGTGGGCTTTGTGAGAAACAGACAAGGACGCCTCACAGAGTGGTGTCCAGCATATGATAAAGGTAGGTCAGAGCTTTGTTACAGTAAGCTTGTGTACATGTGAGTCTTGAGCATGCTTGTGCAACAAGTTGTGAACATGGAAACTACTATAAGCTGCTGCTAATAGTGAAGAGAGGAGCATTTAGGGACGCTCAAATCTTAGAACGCTGCATGATGATTTCAGCAGTGGTAGATCAATATATTTGCCTGGCTAAATAATGTGCCTAATATCCAAAATTATCATTTTGAAATTATTGTATAAGCTAATAACTATGCCAAATTGGTTGATTAACAATATGCATTATGCATTGTACTGTACATTCTATATAAATGTATGTACATGTGTATCTACAGTATATTGGCCATTAACCACCCTGCTCTAAATTTTGGCATCAGCATTATGGGGAAAGATGCTCCTTTAAGAACAGTGTGGATGATTATTCATCATCAGATATACTGTAGTATTAAGGGAATTATATGAAAATTCACTAATTTAGTTGTTATAGCACAGAATAAAATAAAATAAAAAAAGCAGTAAGATAACCTCCTGTTGCAACACAAGCAAATTTACACCAGCCGTCATTTGATTTTTACAGAATAGATAAAGAATTTCGTATGTTATTAATGTAAAATACTAAATTTGTTATGGTTGAACAATGACAGAGCAACCAAATAGTTGAATCCTAGTCAAAGAGATCAATCTGAATTACAATATAATTCTGTGTGAAAATAGTCATATCTTTTTTATGGAAAGTCCAGTAGGTTTTATGGAAGAGATGTCATAATTAACATTAGGTATGCAGTAATTTCCCTCAATTGGAATTAATCCAATCTAATTTCAGATTCTGAAAGTTTTGTTTATATGAGCACTAAATGTTGCAATCCAGTTGACATATTTGTTTACACGTGCATTACACATATTCCAAACCAGATTTCAGGGCATGTGTAGTGCCCAGTTGTGGCATTCAGAACTGGAGAAAGCCATCAAAATAATATCATTAGAGCTACTGCATGTCTGCCATTTTTGCCTTGATGACATATTTAAAAAGAAAGCTGGTATTTATATCAGAAGACTAGTATATGTCAGCTTTTAAACTGACCAGTTCGTAAGACATACAATGTAAAATATATCCATGTTTGTATAAAGTAAAACAAACTTTATGTAAACATGTGCATCACAGCACCGTGCATATGTGCAAGGTATTTTTGAGTACGATTAGGAACTTAGTCAAGCGTTTACATGCTTATCCCCCCCCCCCGTGGATTGGATAATTTCAGGTCTACACCACCCCTTTCAATCTGATTAAAATTTCATTCGGACTGAGCTCAAATGATTGAGGTGTTTACATGAAGGCTTTTTAGTTTGATTAAGCCACCAATCCGATATAAATGGTCTACAATTTTCCTTCCCACCTAATGCTAGTGTGATGTATTCTGCTCAATATCACACAGTGCCCATTGTCGCCTTTGGCTTGCTTAGTTATAGGGTCTAAAAGATACTTAATATTCATGTAATTGATTTGATGGCACTGACACTATCAGATGAGAACAAAACATGAGATGAGAACAGAACTGAATTGATTTGAATAAGGACACTACTGTCTTCTGTAGAGCTGCTTATTGCTGACTTGAACTTGTTTCATAATGAATGAACTTTACACAGTTACTGAACTGAACCAACACCCAACAGAGTTGAACTGAATAATGACACTATTGTCTTGCTACAGCTGCTTTATTGCAGAATTTTGGATTTGCCACATTTTTTAAGTTTGCATCATTGATTCTGTTGCTTTCCTGTTTTCCTGCTGCTTTGAAAAAATCTCTAGCCTATTTTATGAAGCGCTATAAAAAGGGTGACTTGACTTGATTTGGGTGCATGGAAACATAGCTGTTAAATAATCCTTCTCAAATGTCATAGAGCTTATACTTTTAACTTCAAAACAAAAGCAACATTTTTACTTTACAAATGTACATGAAGACAAAGGGTCTGGGAGATAACAGGTGGATTAGAAGCCATCAGCAAAATGTATTCTATCATAAATCTGCACTCTCTGAGCACTTGCCAGGCTTCAGATGCCCCAGAGCATTAGAAAGCACAGAAACACCAGTAATTCTTGCCTTCTAGGGAACACAAAGTGAAAAGCTGCAGTGGAGAGCTGTGAATTAGCCTGGCAACACCCTCTTGTGTTGTTTAGACCATTAGTTTAAAAGCTTACTTTCCCAAAGTCGACTCTTCTTTCCCAGAAACTCAGGGAGTAGATGCAATATGTGTAGTTGGATGGCTCTACCTGTAAAATGGGAACGGCTGTGAAAAGCCATTGTTGGCAATACGCTTAAGCAGGATTGAGACTCATCCCACTCTCAGGTATTCTTCTGTTTGAAATTTGATAAATGTGATTTGTTTGAAGATTTGTTTGTTTCAAGAGATTGAAGTATGATAGTTGCTTATTCCCTAAAATCATCCGTTGTTTTTGTAGAGTAGCGCTTCAAAATAAAATTTTTCCTTTAATGTCTAAATTGATAAAACACTTTTTTTTTAATTCCTCACTCTTATATTTGGACTACAGTTATCTGTTGTATAGGAGTGCATCATCTCACCATTTTCAAATGTGTTGTCTATGGGCCATTAAGGTTTATTATAGGTTTATTACATAGTAGGGCTGGGCGATATGGGCAAAAATTCATATCTCTGTATTTTTTATTCATTAAACTAAAAATGAAAATAAATGAGAACAAAAGCACAGAGTTGTGTTAGGCTATTTTGATTACCCCTTTGCAGTCACTTTACAGTTAGTGCTATCATAAAAATATACTTACTTGAAGGTTTAAAATTCTACATGTCACATTTATTGTCCAACTACAAATATTTCAGCGAAATGTATATTTTAGTCAGAATTATTGCGCTCCTATTTAATTGAGCTCTGTCTGTTTGGCACGCATGTGCGCGGCGGCGCTCGTTCACTGAAGGGAAGTTTAGCGGAGAATCCCAGAAGACTCATGCACTTCTGACAGAAAAATGGAAATATTTCCATGGCTTTCTAACATTTACAGATGGAGACTATACCTGTGAAATGTAAGTTATGCATTCAGGAAGACAGACATCTCAAACACATTAAACAGTGTGAGTAGCCTAGCGTATCAAACTAATAGATATCGATATAAACGGTATTGCCTCATATCGAATCGCTTATAAAGAAAATATCGATATATCATACAAACTCGATATACCGCCCAGCCCTATTACATAGTATTGCAAATTTAATTAGTCCTTCCTTGATGTACATATATAAGTCATTGGTTTGTATGCATTTATAAGGCTATTTTAGGAAAGGTACCTGGTCTTCATCATGCACATTTTGCAATATTTGTTTTCTTTACCTGTTTTCCTTAGCTTTTGAGATGATTTCTTTACATTATTGTTTTATGTATTTAAGTAGTATTTTTTATATTGTCTGAATTTGGTTGCTGCCTTTATTGGTCAGGTCTTTTTCAATGGGACTAACCCTGTTAGTAAAAGTTAAATAAATAAAAAATGGAAATATTCAGTCAATCTCATTAGCACATTCCCATTGATATTCTAGTGCTGACTGTTGTTTCCCCAAATCTCAGGGAGCAAATGCAATATATGCAGTTTGAAGGCTGTAAATGCAAGATCCTGCCAATGTATAATGGGGTAGGACTTGTGGTTTACAGACACCTTGCCGTTTACCAGTCGTCAGATTTAAAGGACATTGGGAAATGTGATTTGTAGAGACTGAAATATGGCAGTTGTTTATTGTAAAATCATTGAGGCATAAGAGGACATTATTCTAGAAGTGCAGCGCTGGATTAATGAGGTAGACCTGTTTGGTTACCGAAGTAAAAGACGACTTTGGTTTATTTGCAAACCCATGTGGAGCTCTCTTGTAGTTTCTCCAAAATTTGGGGTTTGACCCAGACTGAGTTGGACACATTAACATTACTTCACACCACTCCAATTGATTTCCTTGCATTCAACAAATATGAATCAAAATACTCTACGGTTTGTGTGACTTGTTTCCGCAGCAAGTCTGGCTTTCCATCAGATCAATTTATTCCAGTCTATCCGCGGCTGCCCAGCTCTGGGAAATGAAGGCCACTCGTCACAAGGATGGCAGTATGAAATGAATGTCTGGGGAATGTTTCCTCAATGCATGTGTCATATCTAAAGGACATGTGATTGTGCAACCCTGTCTCAACATGCCTGGTGCTCCCCTGTCCAGAATGTATGAGCCATTGTAGACTCTCACTGGTTGTAAAACAACAAGCAATCAAGACTTGTGAACAAGGTCCATAAAAGCAAGGATGGGAATGGGTCGGTAAAGGTTGCCAATGGAGAGGCAGAGGAGAGGGGGAGAAATGCAGCCTGTAAACGGGAGAATGGGATCCATAACTCATGTGAGGTGGGGACTGTATTGGGAGGCACTGATGTGTGAGAGAAATGAACTGGCGTTAGCTCAGAAACCCCCTCAGCTATCGCTCACAACCACGGAAAATACAAAATATAAATGTGAAGTATAATTAATTGTTGGCAGACAACTCGTTTGGCTCGCATTATGGCAGCTCAAACGCTACACTAAATTGTTGATGTAGATTTGGTAGTTATTATAGTGTGTGACTAGAATATTGTGGTCGCATCTAGAATGAAAAATTACTTGGTTTCTCTTTCCTTGGATTTCAGTTAATACAGTATTTTTGAAGGTGTGGTTAGCCCACCACAAATGTCAATACAAGTAAATCAAGATTTAAGCGAATTGAAAGAAAGTTGCACATTGTTTTGAAAGATGATTCTCCTCAACAGTACTTTCAATGTCGGAAAAATGTAGCTCAACAGAATATCGGAAACGCTCACTATGTAGAAGATCAAATCACTCTAATTAAATACGACTGGAGGAACTAGAGCTCAACCGATAGTGGATTTTATTGATACCGATAACTATAATTGGAAAATATGGTTAATTTGGCTGATAGTATACCTGCATGCAAATCCTTAATGTAACTGATGAGAAGATTCATAACTGCATTTACATCTAACATGACAACTATGTCTCATTTGGGAAGCTTATGTTATAATTGAGGAAGTGCTTTACTAGGGCTGGGCACTGACACATTTGATATCTATTAATTTGGATATGTATCAGGTATATATATATATATATATATATATATACAGTGGAAAAAGTGTTGGCCCCCTTCCTGATTTCTTATTTTTTTGCATGTTTGTCACACTTTAATGTTTCAGATCATCAAACAAATTTAAATATTACACAAAGATAATGCAAGTAAATACAAAATGCAGTTTTTAAATGATGATTTCATTTATTAAGGGAAAAAAGCTGTCCAAACCTATGTGGCCCTACTTGAAAAATTAATTGCCCCCTCCTGTTAAATCATGAAAGAACTGCAATTAACCACATTATTTTAGAAAGCTGAGTTAAATTTCACTA
>NW_015505489.1:214312-226860 GCF_001515645.1 Sinocyclocheilus grahami
GAACCATGAATTCTGCACTCTATCAGAAAATCCTGAAGGAGAATGTCCGGCCATCAGTTTGTGACCTCAAGCTCAAGCGCACTTGGGTTATGCAGCTGGACAATGATCCCAAACACACCAGCAAGTCCACTTCTGAATGGCTCAAGAAAAACTAAATTAAGGTTTTGGAGTGGCCAAATCAAAGTCCGGACTTAAATCCGATTGAGATGCTTAAACAGTCCATTCATGCTCGAAAACCCTCCAATGTGGCTGAATTAAAACAATTCTGCAAAGAAGAGTGGGCCAAAATTCCTCCACAGCGATGTGAAAGACTCATTGCCAGTTATCGCAAACACTTGATTGCAGTTGTTGCTGCAAAGCGTGCCACAACCAGTTATTAGATTTAGGGGGCAATTACTTTTTCACGTAGGGCCAGGCAGGTTTGGACAGCTTTTTTCCCTTAATACAATAAATAATCATTTAAAAACTGCATTTTGTATTTTCTTGCATTATCTTTGTGTAATATTAAAATTAGTTTGATGATCTGAATCTTTTAAGTGTGACAAATATGCAAAAAATGTAAAAAACAGGAAGGGGCAAAAACATTTTCACACCACTATATATATATATTGTCACATACTGTCCAGTCTAGGGTTGGAGAGATCGGTGACAAAAGATACAACTGAAATAAGTAATGACAGTTCCTCCCCTCCTTATGGAACGATATTCTGGACAATTTTCAAATAGAATAGCAAATTGTATTTTCAATTGCATTTTCAATATGTGGACACATAAATTGTGACATAATCCAAATGCAATTGCAAATCCTGCATTACCGTTTCCATTTTCGCGAACGTGACACAGTTTCACAGTGACTGCCAAATTTCAAATGAAAAAGCAAAGTCCATTTGCAACTGTATTTCCCATGTCTTAGGAGTTATGAGTCTGTCATATTTAAATAGCAATATGAATTACCACATCTGCTTTTTCACTCTCGCTGCAATGTAACATGCCAAAATGCAAATGGAATCGCAATTCCTTTTGCATTTGAATTTCCGATGTCTACATGGAAACCTGTCAATCATCGTCAGGGGCAGGACTATACTATGGGGCATGTTTGTATTGGGAGGTGACGTCACTCACAGACGACCGTGCCGAATGCTCTGATCAATGGAGGCAATCGGTAAAGGCTCCACTAAAATGCAAACTCAGAATATGACACAAACCTGAAATAATTAAATATGTTAAATAACACAAATGTATCTAATCCCATTTTATTAACCAATGTCTTTGCTGCTGACCTTTGATGATCCAGTTCAACCATACTAATAAGCAAAAATGACTTTAGATAAACTAACAATTGTGCTTTGTTTTTTTATTGCTGAAGAGTGTTTCTTCTCCTGCGTTCTACTGTACAGACGTGAATTTACTTTTCCTTCAGCCTGAGGTTTATTCATTACACTTTTTGGTGTGAAAGGGCTTTTATATTTGCTATAAATAGAACTTCTTATATTAAAAACAATCAAGCCCTGCTCATATTTAAAAGGTAACGCGAAAGTAATATAACGCATTACTTTCCATAAAAAGTAACTATTTTAACTATTATTTTAACTTAATTTTGTTGTTTTCAGCGTAAGCCTGTGTGCAAAGGCTGTCTAATTCTAAACTTTAAATTACTTTTTTATTTTTAGTTGTTTTAACTACAAATTTAAATAAAATTGAAAAAATAATGAAAAGGCAATTATACATTTACACACCTAAAATACATATATCAAGAGCATGCTCACAGATGAGAACAAAACAGCGTTGGATGCAGTGGATTAAAGCCCTGCACGGGTCTCAAATATAGGCCCTAGCCCATCTTTTTTTCCCCTTTTCCCAAAAAAAGCTTATACTACTGTTTCAGCTATTAAAATAGTTCAGTTTTGTATGTAATGGAAAAGTGATTATATTTCGTTTCATTTTTTCATAAAGTAAATTTAGAAAAATATTTTGAGTATTTTTTGTTCGTTAAATGTAAATTTTTTTTATAATTTTTTTTAAAGTAAAGGCCAGCGGCAGACAGTGACTTGATCATAGCCTCATAAACTCTTTCATTATGTAATCCGTGCACTTCTCTCTAAAGGCACATCCAATTAGGAGATGGCGAGTCATTTTTTCATCACTATAACTGATGGAAGGCCCGATTATAATTAGCATTTTATTTTATAATTCCGTACAGTTAAAAAATAAAACACTAATTATAATGGCATATATGTACAACTTTGTCCTATAATTGTATAGCTGCTTTTTCTGATTGTTATGTTGCTCTGTTCTGAATACCTTAAAGGGGTCATATGATGCTGCTAAAAAGAACATTATTTTGTGTATTTGGTGTAATGAAATGTGTTTATGTGGTTTAAAGTTAAGGTAATAACATATTTAATTTCAGCAACATTACATGGCCAAAACACACATTAGATGGCAGGTCCGGATTTACCTATTTTCGTGACGTACTGCATCCTGCATTTTTGGGCCCCCTTCCCTATTAATATAATAGACCTAATATTACCACAGTTTGCATGAATGGTCACATAACACGCGCTTTCGGTCGTGTAACGTTAGTATGACTGCTCCGTGCGCTTTCGAATCGCTCTCGCGGATGATTGATCTGCGCCGCACCTCTTCTGGTCCAACACACCGGCAAGTGCTGCAGGCTTATTGGCTCACTGGTCCAACACACCGGCAAGTGCTGCAGGCTTATTGGCTCACTGACGCTGATGAGGTTAACCCTTTAGGTATCAAAATTTGGTACCGAACGACAAGACCTTATTCGATACTCGATGGTATCGAGACAATTCGGTCGGTGCCTAAAAAGTATCAAACTCGATACCCAGCCCTAATAATAACTGCTGAAATGTTTGCGGGGCAAATCTCAGATCAGTCCGAGCGCTCATGGTACTCACAGCCCCTACACCTGCAGGCGCCGCAGACTCGGACTGTTGTTGTGGTAATAAACACCGTAAACAGCAAACGTTTGCGTGTCCGCGTTTAATGCGCATATCCTATATGAAAAGCATTTTAGGGGGCCCTTGGCTTTTGGGGGCCCAAAGCGGTCCCCTACCTTTGCCTAATGGGTAAGTCCACCCCTGAGTGTAAGTGAGTGTAAACAATGAGAGATGCTGAGACAGGTGAAAAGTGTTTGGTTAATAGTGAATATTGACCTATTGTGTTTACCGTTGTGGCTCCCGCTGTTAGCAGGGGATAATCGCTACATTTGGGGTAAAAAAGACATAATTATGGCCCAATCCCAATTCTACCCCTTAGCCCTTCCCCTGAAGGGGTAGGGGTGTCTCGATTCTCTTTTGGTTGGAGGGGTAGGGGAAGGGCCAGACAGCCCTTCAAATGAAGATTTTTCAGGACCACACTTCAAACGAAGGGGTATGAATTATCTCAGCGTAAACCGCTTCAGTGGCAGCATGGCTGCCCGAGCGAACAAAAAGACACATAAATGTAAACATTTTTGCCATTAATAAAGATTTTAACGAAAAGTAATCATTTGTTTTATGTTGCATTCAATCGTGAGTTCATATTATGGTTATGTTACTCAAAGAAATGTTTGCAAAAAATCGCTAATATTTGCTAACTAACGTCATATCATTACATCAACATATTTTCATGTCTGATCAGGGCGATAACCACCGTAGACATTGAGGGGGGCTAGTCCCCCCAATAACTATAAATCGCTAAACCCTTTTCTCAAATATCGCCAATTCGAGAGAGAGAGAGAGAGAGAGAGAAAGATGAAAGTTGCGTGTATGCGCGTCTGTGCATTTCTCTTTTTAGAGTGAGTTTACTTCAAAAACAGCGATTATATCCTCTCGTTGCTGGAAAATATAATGTATCGATTCAGTATTTAAACTGTTATTAATAAAAGTCGTGGGGCAGCGTTGACAAGTTTCTTTTCTCCTGGATGTGTGAACTGCGCGATCTCCTACACTCTGTTTCAAGGGGAAGGGGAAGGGGAAGGGGTATAAAATAGAATTGGGATTGGGCCTATGTATTGTGCCAAGAAGGTTTTTTTTTTACCAAAACTAATTTGTAGCTGCCTTTAGCGGAGCCTTTACCGATTGCCTCTATTGATCAGAGCATTCGGCACGGTCGTCTGTGAGTGACGTCACCTCCCAAAACAAACACGCCCCATAGTATAGTCCTGCCCCTGACGATGATTGGCAGCTTTCCATGTAGACATCGAAAATTCAAATGCAAAAGGAATGCGATTCCATTTGAGTTTTGGCAGGTTACATGCGCGACGCAGCGAGAGTGAAAAAGCAGATGTGGTAATTAATATTGCTATTTAAATATGACAGACTCATAACTCCTAAGGCATGGGAAATACAGTTGCAAATGGACTTTGCTTTTTGGCAGTCACTGTGCATTCGCGAAAGCTAAAATGCAAGCGGTAATGCAGGATTTGCAATTGCATTTGGATTATGTCACAATTTATGCGTCCACATATTGAAAACGCAATTGAAAATACAATTTGCTATTCTATTTGAAAATTGTCTGGAATATCGTTCCATACCTCCTGTCCCAGATCACAATAACCACAAAGTTTTTGGCTCGTAAGGCTTTTCTTTATTTTCTTTGTAAAGCAATAATTAACAGAAGCATCTCTTCAGAAGAGGGTTCAGGCCAAAACAACAAACAAAAGGGGAACTAACTACATTTTAGAAAAAAATGAACTTACCTAACAAAGAAAATGACAAATAAAATACAACAACCTGCCATAGCTCCCCAACTAAACATAAACAGGAGAAAACGAGATTGCACAAATAAAAGGTGGCAGTACCCCAACCTACAGCTTTGAAAAAAACTAATGATTATTTAAAGAAACAAAATTCAAGATCACAGAGAACGTAGAATGAATTTGTTATGGAGCGACTGAGACGGGAAGCGTACGGATCCAAATGCAAAGCTTTATTTAAAGACATGGTCAACAACAGACAGGGTCGAACATCAGCAAACAGGTATGGCACGGGCAATACACACGAGTAGTCCAGTAAATAGACGGTGGTCGATCAGCGGCGAATGTGATCCAGAGGGCAAGGCAAACGGGTAATCCAACAGACAGGCGATAATTCCAGGGCAGGCAGAGAAACAGAAAAGAAGAGCTAACCAGGCAAGGATCAAGACACGAATGACCACCACGGTGTAGCAGAAGACCAGCAGAGCGTAGCGGAAGACCACCACGGTGGACCAGACAGATCAGGAACCCATGGCAGAGACTGGGACCGGGGAAAAACTCAGACACAAGAAACACACTCAAGGACCGAGGCAGGGAGCACAGGAAGTTCATCACTTGTCTCACTAGTGACCACTGAATGGGCAGACAGTTCATAAACCGGCACACTGACTGAAACTGGCCAGGCAGACATTTCCAAATCTGGCTCATTGACTGACACTGGACAGTCAGACAGCTCATAAACGGGCTCACAGACTAGGACTGGCAAGACAGACAGTTCAGACACATTTGGGGAAACAGAACAAGCAGACAGTTCATGAATGGTCTCTACGGCAGTGACAGGGTTAACAGGACAGACATGGAGTGCATTTATAGTTTCTGGGCTCATGACAGGCAGGGTTAAGGGTTCAGTGGTGGGTTTTTGGGCTGTGACAGACAGGGCGGAATGTTCCGTGTTGGTTTCCTTGAGAGTGGCTGGACAGACAGACAGTTCAATATTGGGTACATTGGCAAAGACTGATTGAGTTGACAGTTCACAATTAGATTTAAGAGCTGATTTAAAACAGACAGACAGTTCAACTTCAGACTCATGGACTGAAACAGGACATACAGATAATTCAAAATTAGGTTCATAGACTGAGACTGGTATGACAAATAGTTCAGAATTAGACACACTTGAGACCAGTGGACTGGCAGACAGATCAAAACCAGGTACATTGACTGAAACTGGACTGGTAGACATTTCAGTGAGTGACACTAAACAGGCAGACAATTCACAGTCAGACTCAGTTGAAACATGACAGACAGATAGTTCAAAAGGAAACTCCTTGACTGAAACTGGATAGACAGACTGTTCATTCTCAGTCTAATTGGTTGACTGGACAGACAGGCTGTTCATTAGTGGCCTCTTTGGCAATGACAGACAAGGCTGATAGTTCAAAGATAGCCCCTTTGGCTGGGTCGGGACAGGACAATAATTCATAATTTGCCTCCATGGCCGGTTAAGAGCAAGGCAAGAGTTCACAGGCGACCTCCATAGCTGTGACAGGACAGGTAGAGAGTTCACAGACGGTCTCCATAGCCATGACAGGACAGACAGGGAGTTCACAGACGGCCTCCATAGCCGTGAAAGGACAGGCAAAGAGTTCACAGACGGCCTCCATAGCCATGATAGGACAGACAGGGAGTTCATAGACGGCCTCCCTAGCCGTGGCAGGACAGATGAGGAGTTCATTAATGGGTGCCAGTAGTAACCAGAGCTGAAGTGAAAGACGTTGCCTCAAGAGGTTCTGCAGCATATGCCGCCACCTCCGTAGCATCCGTAATGGGCACCGCCACCTCTGGAGGTTCTGCAGCCCCAGCCACCACCTCTGGAGGATCTGGAGCAGGCACTGCCATTTATGGAGGTTCTGCAGCCTCAGCCACCACCTCTGGCAATCCTTCCGCGTCGCTGACTCTGGAAATTCGGCGGTAGTGAACGCAGCCCATACACACCAGAAAGCAATCTCCCATATGGGAAATGCAGCAGACAAGGGGATTACTTCTGGGACAGAAGGGTTTGAGAGCGCTGGTTTAGGGATACCAGCTGCAGCTGCTGACACTAGCAGTGGGTCCTCCACGCTGGATGCCAGTCTGGGATACTGAAGAACAGTCCTTGAGGATCTGGGTGTAACAGACAGGAAGTGACAGGGCTCTGAGTGAACAGACGAGACGTAACAAGGCTCTGGAAGATCAGCTGAGATGTGACGAGACTCTGGGGGATCAGCTCTGATGAGACAAGACTCTGGGGGATCCGCCATTACCGGCACAGGCGCGATGTTGCTCTCTTCCTCCGTGACACCCACAGTAAACAAAGAGCCAACAGTCAACAAAGCATAATCCATAAACTGAGCGAGTGCCAAACGCGGACCCTCGCGTTTAAGCTCAGATCGTAGAGGTTGATTAATGCCATCACAAAAAAGCTCTATCAAAAGACAGTCCGGTAAATCTGAATAGTGCGCGATTGCTAAATATTCTCGAATATAGTTCTCCAGCGATCACGGGCCTTGTTTAAGGGCTAATAATATTTGTGCTGTGTCCATACCAGTCCATTCTTCCTCTGAGAAGCTGCTGGATCCTTGTGTGGCCGAGTATTCTGTCACGGAGCGACTGAGACGGGAATCCAAATGCAAAGCTTTATTTTAAGACATGGTCAACACAAAATCATCTTCATTAAAAGTAGTAAGACAAACTTATCTTTCCAGTGCTGATGCCGCACGTTCTCCTATTGCGGTCTTTGATCTTGAAATGAGCTGATAATTAATCAAATGCAGTGCTTATCTTTTGATTACATTGACGTAAACGCCGTTAAATTTAAATATAGCGCGGGAATTATATCTGTGTTGCGATGACACATTTATGTGGCCAAGTGTAAATTGAAACGTTTTATCAAATCAGATAGATATCCGATCATCGAAAACGCATGAAATGACCAGGTGTAAACAGGCCCTATATTGGGTCCGTGGATAAACTCTTAAAGGGACCGCAGTCCAATATTCCTACTGCTGTCTGTCATGTTAATCAAAGAACAAAAGACAAAGAAAATCCCTTTCTGCTCTTGACTGAATACGTTTTATAACTTTAATGATAAGCATTAATCTGTATTTAATTTTTACAATGAAGACTCTACCTGCAACCCCCTTTGCTGCCTGCTAATACATCTTGCCTCATTCCATCAGGTATATCTCTGACTTGACGTGATTGATGTGAACTGACAGAATGAGATGTGAACTGGGTTTGGTGCACAGAGGCATGGCCGAGGACTTGCCTGCTTAATCAAAATCCCCAAAGCTGAGAAAGTGGCACATCCTTACCTCTGAGGCTGGCCTATATTTAGACAGGAGCCAAAAAAGGAAACGTAGCCTAGCACCAGCCAACATACACACAGACATACACACACACAGTCAAAAGTTTTCATCCGTACATGATTAAGAGTGGAGGCCCATATTGCCTGCCTTGCTTTGCCTCACAAACCTCACAGAGCATAAGAAGTTTCTCATATAGAAGCCCTATATTTCAGTCAATATACACTGCTCAATCAATTTGTTTTCATTGTGGCTTAAATTGGCCAAATCTTTTGAATCATCAGTCCTACAGTTTTGTAAATTGAGCTGCTGTATCTGAATCAGGGGAACAGACAATAGTTGGTGTGTTTAACAAGTTTATTTTGCTACGTTAAATCAGTTTACGGTGGATTGTGTGGATTGCCTAAACTAGACAAAATGACTAGGTAAATGTTTGGGTCAGTCATACTCCCAAAATTGCGTACCACCAATAAAATAAATAGTTCAAGTCATTTCAATAGTTCAGTGATGTCATCATCCAGCTCAGGTCAGTTCTCAAACAATAGTGTCTGTGCAATCAAGTCCATAATATTACCAAATATTAAGTGTCCCCAACTAAGCAAGCCAGAATGTGATGATGGCAAGGACCCCAAACTCCATCGGTGACAGAAATGGAGAGAAAAAACAAACAAACGATAAAACATCAACAACCTTTGGAAGAAACCAGGCTCAGTTGGGGGTTCTCCTCTGGCCAGACAAAACCAGCATGGTGTGGTTTAGAAGCCTCCGGGGGCTTCTGATTGATCCACTGCATTGGAACTGACATTGATGAGCATAACGGTCATACACGTCCATTTAGCACATTTACATAGAAAAAAAAAATGAAAAAGTAGTGCTCTGGAATGGAAAAACGTGTTGTGTGTGAATGGCCGCGTACAGACACACCATCACCATAGAATGACATAGAACAGGGGTAGGCAAGTTCGGTCCTAGAGAGCCGCAGTCCTGCAGAGTTCAGCTCCAACCCTGAAAAAAACCTCACCTGCCTATAGCCTTAGTAATCCTGAAGACATTTATTAGCTCGTTCAGGTGTGTTTGATTAGGGTAGGAGCTGAACTCTGCAGGACTGCGGCTCTCTAGGACCGAACTTGCCTACCCCTGACATATAATGTTTATTTTTTGCATGACCTGCCACTGCTTTAACACACTTCTTAACCAAAACATGAAATGTTTTGAAAATGAAAAACAAGTTGCAAATAGCATCACAAAATGGTAAACTTATGAGGTTTCTTTGTAGCAAAGATGTGGCGCATGTACACATATTAGTCATTTTCGAATACTCACACTATTCTATACCATTTTGTAGGTTTTTGATATATAATTTTTGTTCTCTGAATGTGGTAATGCCTTAAATGAACTTCTTGTATCTTGGTGTGGATTTTCATCCCAGTACAATACATCATTTAAATCACTGGCTGCACTTTGAAAGGTAAGTGGAAACAGGGTCCACATTTAAATAGTTTAACTTTGTCAGCTATTCGGATCCACTTTGTGGGATTCAAAACTGCAACATTTTGGTTATCAATCGAGATAATTAACTGCTAGGCTGCACCACACCTTTTATTCATTGCATGCACCATGTGTAGCCATGTCATTGAATGCTTGTCAAGTTCACACACTTGTCCAGCACCAGGATATCATCTGTCCACGATTTGCAATTCCATCTGTGAACTGAATATTAACAGCGTCTTTTACTCTTGGCACAGCTGTCTGAGTAATTGACCTGGTTGAAATGTATGGCTATTGGGTAGAAAAGCTGACTTCTGAGCATAAAACACCTCTTGCTCTACTAAGGAGAGTGGTGTGACACTTCCCTGTGTGTAGCTCCAGTATTGCTTTTTTTGTTGAGCTGTGCAGTGATGGTGTTCAAATTCAGTTTTGTCATTAATAATGCATTACTGGACCCCAGGGTTGATTGACAACTTGTATTTCACGCTTGGCAGACCAGTTAATTTAGGAAGCACTGGCAAAGCTTATTATTATTTGTACAAGTTACTTGTTTATATAAGTTATGTATGAAACAAACACTGCCCCAGACTTTTAGAGGACAGTCAAATGTTTTTCATAGACACATCAGACACTGTGCCTTTAAAACAGCTTGTGTTTGTTTGTACCACACAACCCATGACAAAAGACCCGACCTAATCAGTGAGTTGCGGCGATATTTGTGGTTTTTTTTGGTGAGGGCTATATTTTCCTGTTGTTTTTTGTCACTGTGGACCTCCCTTTTGTACGCCTCCTGTGCCTTGAGCAGGGAGATTGCTCCCTCATTTAGCATATGGATGAATTCCTGGGTCTTGCCATCTTCCCGGACGACTGCCTTTGCTCGTTTCTGCACACCAACCTGAACACCTCCACACGAGTACAGTTGTCCAGGGAGGGTCCTCGAGGGAGCTTTGCCACCTATGTGGAGTGGGTGCTGAACTCTTGTGAATCAGCCTTCACCATCAGCCTCACGGATGATGTCGCTAGCCCCACTCCCAACTCAATGCCCAACTAGTCACCACTCTGCTGCGAGGAGCAACAGCCTGAGCCTACCGCAGACCGAGTGAACGCCTCAGCTGCGACATCAGAGCCATCGTCAGGAGGAGTAACCGAGCCTGACACCAACAACAAATGAGTGTCTACTGGACACTGACATTGCTTTTGCTTTTGGAGAGTTTGAGACTTTGTTTCCCCTGAGCCCGCCTGATTCTGCTCATCTGTCTGAATCGCTGGTCCTGCCCTGCCTCCCTCTCCTGCCTCCTCTCCAGACCAATTTGAGAGACCTTTTATTTTTTTATTGGAATTTGTGCATTCCTCAAGTCTCCTCAGCCCTCAGCCAATCCTGCTGTCCAGTCATCTCCATCCCCCGTCAGTCCTTCTGTTTCACCTCCTCCTCTCAGTGGTGGGGCTCCATCTCGGGCCTGCCAGGAGTCTTCACCTCCTGGATCTGAGGAGCCTGTGGTTCCGCATCCAGTCTCGGATGGATCCACTCCACCTCGTCCCGCCGTCAAGACTCCTGCACCTACACTCCTCCCACTCTCAATTCCAGCATGGACCATCTGTCATTCGGCCTCACCTCCGCTGCGGACTTGCGGGCCATCTACTTCTCTCCGGCCCTCCACCCCTTCGGCTACGGCCCACTCCGTCCTCCCTCAGGCTCCGCCTCCTTCCTTGGTCACTCCAGCTCGCCCTCTGGCCTCCGGATCCCCACCTACATGTTGGTTGGTCGTTACTACGGATCCGTTGTGGCCGCCTGAATCCTCAGCGTCGCTCCACCTCCTCGGCTCTCTGTCTGTGCAGTGGGCTCCACCTCCATCGCCATCGTCGCCTCTGTTCGTCCCCATGGCGCCGTTTGTTCGCATCACACCTTGACTCCTCCCTCTATCAACTCCGCCATGGAGCGCAGTCCAGGCTGTTGCCTGGGTCTCCACCTGTCCTCTCCTGCTCAAGGCTCCTCCCTGGCTCTCACCACCGTCATCACCTCCCTGGACCTTTTGTTCATGCCTCTTCCCGATTGTCCGTCCTCCTACAATGCCTCCTCCTGCATCCCTCTGCCTGTTTGCGCCATCCCTCAACCTGCTCCTATTTGCCATCCCTTCGCCATATCATGGCGTGAGGTCGCACCTTCTGGGAGGTGGTATATTGTCATGGTTTCTCTTAGTTTGGACTCTTTGTGTTTCATCACTCTTTGCCTTAGTTCATTTGTTGTTATGGCTATTTATTTGATTTAGGCATTACATTAAAGTGTGTGTCGTTATCTCCTCTACTTAAGTTCAGTTCTCTTTGTGTTTGATGGTCAGGTCTCGTCTGAGTTTACGTTGTGTTGGACTGCTACATGTGTTTGAACTTACCATGTGAATTATTAAAAGGCTGTGATTCTTCATCTTCTTCGTCGTGTGTTTGTTTGTAATACACAACCACCAGTTTGGTTCGGTTGAATGGTTCACTTGACTGCCTCATTGAATTATGTAAATCCACTTAAGTTGAGCAAAATTATTAAAGTAAATATGTACATATCATTATTATTTATTTATTTGTTTTTTACTTTTTAAAGGTAAGGGTTTACACAGCTATGTTCACTGAATGGAGCAATGAACACCATAATCCTTGTTTAACAATCCTAACCACAAGCTCTTTTACAGTAAATGTCCAACATAATTGAACAATAAACACTAAAAGATCTTTGCTTTTACTCAAAAATGCACAACTTAATTTCAATATTTATTGTCCCAATATAGTCTTATGCAAAGGATGCTGGAAACTAAAAATCTATTCATGCAGTTTCAGATAATGCAACAAAAATGATTAATGTAGTCCCAACATAACTTAAGTAAACTTCAGTTTTACATAAGTGGACTGAACTCAATTAAATTTGGTTGTGATATAATGTTCAGAAATTGTGTAGCTTTACCTAATTTTACCTAATTACATGTATGTATGTATGTATATGTATATATATATATATATATATATATATA
>NW_015505489.1:229461-237700 GCF_001515645.1 Sinocyclocheilus grahami
AGTTCAGCTCCAACCCTGAAAAAAACCTCACCTGCCTATAGCCTTAGTAATCCTGAAGACATTTATTAGCTCGTTCAGGTGTGTTTGATTAGGGTAGGAGCTGAACTCTGCAGGACTGCGGCTCTCTAGGACCGAACTTGCCTACCCCTGACATATAATGTTTATTTTTTGCATGACCTGCCACTGCTTTAACACACTTCTTAACCAAAACATGAAATGTTTTGAAAATGAAAAACAAGTTGCAAATAGCATCACAAAATGGTAAACTTATGAGGTTTCTTTGTAGCAAAGATGTGGCGCATGTACACATATTAGTCATTTTCGAATACTCACACTATTCTATACCATTTTGTAGGTTTTTGATATATAATTTTTGTTCTCTGAATGTGGTAATGCCTTAAATGAACTTCTTGTATCTTGGTGTGGATTTTCATCCCAGTACAATACATCATTTAAATCACTGGCTGCACTTTGAAAGGTAAGTGGAAACAGGGTCCACATTTAAATAGTTTAACTTTGTCAGCTATTCGGATCCACTTTGTGGGATTCAAAACTGCAACATTTTGGTTATCAATCGAGATAATTAACTGCTAGGCTGCACCACACCTTTTATTCATTGCATGCACCATGTGTAGCCATGTCATTGAATGCTTGTCAAGTTCACACACTTGTCCAGCACCAGGATATCATCTGTCCACGATTTGCAATTCCATCTGTGAACTGAATATTAACAGCGTCTTTTACTCTTGGCACAGCTGTCTGAGTAATTGACCTGGTTGAAATGTATGGCTATTGGGTAGAAAAGCTGACTTCTGAGCATAAAACACCTCTTGCTCTACTAAGGAGAGTGGTGTGACACTTCCCTGTGTGTAGCTCCAGTATTGCTTTTTTTGTTGAGCTGTGCAGTGATGGTGTTCAAATTCAGTTTTGTCATTAATAATGCATTACTGGACCCCAGGGTTGATTGACAACTTGTATTTCACGCTTGGCAGACCAGTTAATTTAGGAAGCACTGGCAAAGCTTATTATTATTTGTACAAGTTACTTGTTTATATAAGTTATGTATGAAACAAACACTGCCCCAGACTTTTAGAGGACAGTCAAATGTTTTTCATAGACACATCAGACACTGTGCCTTTAAAACAGCTTGTGTTTGTTTGTACCACACAACCCATGACAAAAGACCCGACCTAATCAGTGAGTTGCGGCGATATTTGTGGTTTTTTTTGGTGAGGGCTATATTTTCCTGTTGTTTTTTGTCACTGTGGACCTCCCTTTTGTACGCCTCCTGTGCCTTGAGCAGGGAGATTGCTCCCTCATTTAGCATATGGATGAATTCCTGGGTCTTGCCATCTTCCCGGACGACTGCCTTTGCTCGTTTCTGCACACCAACCTGAACACCTCCACACGAGTACAGTTGTCCAGGGAGGGTCCTCGAGGGAGCTTTGCCACCTATGTGGAGTGGGTGCTGAACTCTTGTGAATCAGCCTTCACCATCAGCCTCACGGATGATGTCGCTAGCCCCACTCCCAACTCAATGCCCAACTAGTCACCACTCTGCTGCGAGGAGCAACAGCCTGAGCCTACCGCAGACCGAGTGAACGCCTCAGCTGCGACATCAGAGCCATCGTCAGGAGGAGTAACCGAGCCTGACACCAACAACAAATGAGTGTCTACTGGACACTGACATTGCTTTTGCTTTTGGAGAGTTTGAGACTTTGTTTCCCCTGAGCCCGCCTGATTCTGCTCATCTGTCTGAATCGCTGGTCCTGCCCTGCCTCCCTCTCCTGCCTCCTCTCCAGACCAATTTGAGAGACCTTTTATTTTTTATTGGAATTTGTGCATTCCTCAAGTCTCCTCAGCCCTCAGCCAATCCTGCTGTCCAGTCATCTCCATCCCCCGTCAGTCCTTCTGTTTCACCTCCTCCTCTCAGTGGTGGGGCTCCATCTCGGGCCTGCCAGGAGTCTTCACCTCCTGGATCTGAGGAGCCTGTGGTTCCGCATCCAGTCTCGGATGGATCCACTCCACCTCGTCCCGCCGTCAAGACTCCTGCACCTACACTCCTCCCACTCTCAATTCCAGCATGGACCATCTGTCATTCGGCCTCACCTCCGCTGCGGACTTGCGGGCCATCTACTTCTCTCCGGCCCTCCACCCCTTCGGCTACGGCCCACTCCGTCCTCCCTCAGGCTCCGCCTCCTTCCTTGGTCACTCCAGCTCGCCCTCTGGCCTCCGGATCCCCACCTACATGTTGGTTGGTCGTTACTACGGATCCGTTGTGGCCGCCTGAATCCTCAGCGTCGCTCCACCTCCTCGGCTCTCTGTCTGTGCAGTGGGCTCCACCTCCATCGCCATCGTCGCCTCTGTTCGTCCCCATGGCGCCGTTTGTTCGCATCACACCTTGACTCCTCCCTCTATCAACTCCGCCATGGAGCGCAGTCCAGGCTGTTGCCTGGGTCTCCACCTGTCCTCTCCTGCTCAAGGCTCCTCCCTGGCTCTCACCACCATCATCACCTCCCTGGACCTTTTGTTCATGCCTCTTCCCGATTGTCCGTCCTCCTACAATGCCTCCTCCTGCATCCCTCTGCCTGTTTGCGCCATCCCTCAACCTGCTCCTATTTGCCATCCCTTCGCCATATCATGGCGCGAGGTCGCACCTTCTGGGAGGTGGTATATTGTCATGGTTTCTCTTAGTTTGGACTCTTTGTGTTTCATCACTCTTTGCCTTAGTTCATTTGTTGTTATGGCTATTTATTTGATTTAGGCATTACATTAAAGTGTGTGTCGTTATCTCCTCTACTTAAGTTCAGTTCTCTTTGTGTTTGATGGTCAGGTCTTGTCTGAGTTTACGTTGTGTTGGACTGCTACATGTGTTTGAACTTACCATGTGAATTATTAAAAGGCTGTGATTCTTCATCTTCTTCGTCGTGTGTTTGTTTGTAATACACAACCACCAGTTTGGTTCGGTTGAATGGTTCACTTGACTGCCTCATTGAATTATGTAAATCCACTTAAGTTGAGCAAAATTATTAAAGTAAATATGTACATATCATTATTATTTATTTATTTGTTTTTTACTTTTTAAAGGTAAGGGTTTACACAGCTATGTTCACTGAATGGAGCAATGAACACCATAATCCTTGTTTAACAATCCTAACCACAAGCTCTTTTACAGTAAATGTCCAACATAATTGAACAATAAACACTAAAAGATCTTTGCTTTTACTCAAAAATGCACAACTTAATTTCAATATTTATTGTCCCAATATAGTCTTATGCAAAGGATGCTGGAAACTAAAAATCTATTCATGCAGTTTCAGATAATGCAACAAAAATGATTAATGTAGTCCCAACATAACTTAAGTAAACTTCAGTTTTACATAAGTGGACTGAACTCAATTAAATTTGGTTGTGATATAATGTTCAGAAATTGTGTAGCTTTACCTAATTTTACCTAATTACATGTATGTATGTATGTATATGTATATATATATATATATATATATATATAATGTATATGTGTGTGTGTGTGTCTTCCAGTGCATGACTAAACATTTTCAGAATACCCTGATACCAGTTACACTATGCAAAAACAGCATTTTCAAAAAGCTCAGATTTTTCTGGACAAAAATGCTGTCTCAGTGTAAGTACTAATCAGATGCTGATGGATGATCACCATAGAAGTTCGTGTTACTGATGGATCATGGCTCAAAACATTTTAACTCAGTACCTGCAAAGGGATGTGTGGTTCATGTTGTATTAGGGCCACTGAAAACATGTGTAAGCTAAATGTAAATGAGTTGCAGAAATAGAACACATACCCACACACACATGTACAGTATATATAGCATATGCATATAATGGTTTTATGTGGCTAGTGGATGAGTTCACTGAAGAAGTATAAGTATATAAGAAGCTCACTCGCATACAAACAGTGTAAAGGTTATGCGGATATTGGATTGTGATGAGGTCATTGACATGGGGGAATAAAACACACACACACACACACACACACACACACACACACACACACAACACACCCCATGAAGTACCGGTATACTACTATTGCACATGCCCCAGTCATTATATCTCCCTGCAGACAACCATAACCTTACGCCAGGAAGTGGTGGCCAATTTAGCCCAGTGACATAATGTGTTATGATGGGCAATCAAGCCTGACTTCTGCTGACTCCCCCATAAAGCTAATGAAATCAATAGCTCTGTGGAAACATGCATGCACCTATATGGATTTCAGTAAGATTGTCATTCAACAAAATATTTTTATTTATGTGTTTGTCTAAGTGTGACTTAGATAATTGAACAAGGAACAGATTTAGTAATGATGACTTTCCATTTTGGGATATGACCGTCAGATTCATGAAAATAAACAAATTCAGACAAACACTGCATATGCTTGGCCTTTAAAGCTGCATAGCAATATGTTGACCCAGATACTGTGCTTAAATTTACCAGGTTGTAGTCTTGTTTACCTCTTATATTGGTTCAAGAAGAGCACAATCGTTATAATAGTCTTGTTAGCTTTCTACAGCATTTTTTTTAAAAGTTGTAAATGAAACAAAGATTGTTGGAGTTTGTTTACAAGAAAATACTGTTTCAGTTTTTCTAATTTAAAGGTTCACATGTAATCCAATGCGTTACTAGCCGTTTCTTTATAATTATTTGTGAATTTACTAGCAATTTCTCAGTGAAAATTGTATCTACACCATTGTTTATTACAGTGTAGAAATCTATATGAATCTGCAGTATAGTGATCTTAATCACGCTATCATGTAGTTTTATTTTTTTTAATTCACTGATTAGATGTTGCAGTATGGTGTGGTTTACAGTCTGCTACCCTATTGTGAACAGTGCCATTGTATTGAGTGTGGAGTCGGACTGTGCTGGGTTTGATATGGTAATGGTATTTCCCTGTGGGTTTAAAGGGGAAAAAAAGGCAGTTGCTGCTTCCTGTGGAGATTAACCTCCCATTAACATTCACATTATTATTCACCCATCCAACCCTGCCTTTGTGAAACCCAACCTCCATTCTCAATAACAAAAAATAGTCATTTTACAGTGAATAACACCTACTGGGCTGATGTATAGCCTATTTATTTATGCATATGCATTTTATTTGGCTGTGCTGTGAAAGTATGGTAAAGTATATATATATATATATATATATATATATATATATATATATATTAGGGGTTGCAACGACTAATCGACTAGTCGACTTCAGTGCTCTGCCATGACGCTTTAAGCTTGACGTCGACTAGTTGCTGGTCCTATAGAGGGCGCAACAGGATAAGAAATCTTTGAAGGACTTCCACATTTACGCTCCGTTTCCAAACAGTAAAAATGACAAATAAATGCATACTCTGAAAGCGCTCCACAAGACGTGTGATTATATTACTGGATGCTCGAAATCGAACAGGAGAATGCACGTTTTAAACAGCTTATTGTACAGGTAAATTAATCGCCGTTCTAATCTAATGCGCTGCTGCACTGTAACGCACACACTTAGGCTCGTACATCACGCGCAGAATCATTCAGCACAGAAATGTATTGTCAACACTGTTCTGTGATTTCTCAATAAAATAGCTTAGAAACGGAAAAGTTCAAGCATATATTTCTTAATAAATAAATCCCACAGCAAACACACACACACACACACACACACACACACACACACACACACAACACACCCCATGAAGTACCGGTATACTACTATTGCACATGCCCCAGTCATTATATCTCTCTGCAGACAACCATAACCTTACGCCAGGAAGTGGTGGCCAATTTAGCCCAGTGACATAATGTGTTATGATGGGCAATCAAGCCTGACTTCTGCTGACTCCCCCATAAAGCTAATGAAATCAATAGCTCTGTGGAAACATGCATGCACCTATATGGATTTCAGTAAGATTGTCATTCAACAAAATATTTTTATTTATGTGTTTGTCTAAGTGTGACTTAGATAATTGAACAAGGAACAGATTTAGTAATGATGACTTTCCATTTTGGGATATGACCGTCAGATTCATGAAAATAAACAAATTCAGACAAACACTGCATATGCTTGGCCTTTAAAGCTGCATAGCAATATGTTGACCCAGATACTGTGCTTAAATTTACCAGGTTGTAGTCTTGTTTACCTCTTATATTGGTTCAAGAAGAGCACAATCGTTATAATAGTCTTGTTAGCTTTCTACAGCATTTTTTTTAAAAGTTGTAAATGAAACAAAGATTGTTGGAGTTTGTTTACAAGAAAATACTGTTTCAGTTTTTCTAATTTAAAGGTTCACATGTAATCCAATGCGTTACTAGCCGTTTCTTTATAATTATTTGTGAATTTACTAGCAATTTCTCAGTGAAAATTGTATCTACACCATTGTTTATTACAGTGTAGAAATCTATATGAATCTGCAGTATAGTGATCTTAATCACGCTATCATGTAGTTTTATTTTTTTTAATTCACTGATTAGATGTTGCAGTATGGTGTGGTTTACAGTCTGCTACCCTATTGTGAACAGTGCCATTGTATTGAGTGTGGAGTCGGACTGTGCTGGGTTTGATATGGTAATGGTATTTCCCTGTGGGTTTAAAGGGGAAAAAAAGGCAGTTGCTGCTTCCTGTGGAGATTAACCTCCCATTAACATTCACATTATTATTCACCCATCCAACCCTGCCTTTGTGAAACCCAACCTCCATTCTCAATAACAAAAAATAGTCATTTTACAGTGAATAACACCTACTGGGCTGATGTATAGCCTATTTATTTATGCATATGCATTTTATTTGGCTGTGCTGTGAAAGTATGGTAAAATATATATATATATATATATATATATATATATTAGGGGTTGCAACGACTAATCGACTAGTCGACTTCAGTGCTCTGCCATGACGCTTTAAGCTTGACGTCGACTAGTTGCTGGTCCTATAGAGGGCGCAACAGGATAAGAAATCTTTGAAGGACTTCCACATTTACGCTCCGTTTCCAAACAGTAAAAATGACAAATAAATGCATACTCTGAAAGCGCTCCACAAGACGTGTGATTATATTACTGGATGCTCGAAATCGAACAGGAGAATGCACGTTTTAAACAGCTTATTGTACAGGTAAATTAATCGCCGTTCTAATCTAATGCGCTGCTGCACTGTAACGCACACACTTAGGCTCGTACATCACGCGCAGAATCATTCAGCACAGAAATGTATTGTCAACACTGTTCTGTGATTTCTCAATAAAATAGCTTAGAAACGGAAAAGTTCAAGCATATATTTCTTAATAAATAAATCCCACAGCTTCACTACTAGTAGAGAGAGACGCTGCCAAGTAGAATTAATTCACACGCAATCGCTCTCACTAATGCATTCATATGCATACAGTGCTACTTTATCTGTATCTGATTTAGAACGAGCAGAAATCTGTGAGATATATAATGACCCAAAGACAAAAAAACTGATAAAAATTAGCTGTTGTAGGAGCAATAGCTATGTGGGCAGCGCTGTGTCATATGCCATAGCTGTGCACAAGGTGTTTGTCACAGCTCCAGACTTATTTGTTCATTGATGACATCATCTTTCATCACATAAAAGTCGATTTAAAAAAATCAGAAGTCATCCAACCCCTTATATATATATATATATATATATATATATATACATGAATAAGGCAAATATTGTTAAATATTTGTAGATAAATATTGACCAGGTCAATAAAACAGTAAATATTTGAAAATTTTGAGATTATTTGTTTGCGAATTGACCACCAGAAGTGCCAGAAGTAGAAGAGACAATATATCCAGGTCACAACATGTTGAGAGACGTCAACCACCTCTCCCATATTATATTTTGTGCAGTTCTTTACTGTGCAAAATTTCACTTTGTAATTTTCTATTTACCACAGTGCAATATGACAGCTACCTACCTCAGCACTTGTCACTTCCTACTTCACTGCACATCATTTTTACATTTATGTACATCTGTTGTCTTTCTATGCCTCTCTGTAGTTTTTATTTATTGTACTGTATTGTACTGTTACATGGTGTAATGTGTATATTAATGAATATTATGTATCTATAGTAGCATAATAATAGATCTGTATATGGGCATTTGTGTGTTCGTAAGCATCTGGAGGTTGCTTCACGAGAGATTCCTTGTTCGTGAACAGTGACAATAAAGAACTTACCTTAATAAATAAATATATATATATATATATATATATATATA
>NW_015505489.1:237719-276879 GCF_001515645.1 Sinocyclocheilus grahami
GGTTGGGCAGGAGAGGGTGGAGAGGGCATGTATCTCTGACTGGGGAGGCCGTGACATACAGAACTAAATATGTTATTAACTGCACACCATAATCAAACACACTGAAGTAAAAAAAACTGAATGGGATAACACTGCACATGCTTTAGCTATTATCCTGTCATAGTGTGCTGTTTCATAAATGTAGACTAATCAACCTAAGAATAAATGATATCATGCGTTGCTTTACAAGTTGTGTGAATGTGAATGTGTTTGCCATCATGTGCTTTGTAAACTGACCAGTTTTTGACTCCTTCCAGGGTTCCACAGAAATGAAGATATGAAGGCCATTGAAGTTCTTCCCATCCTTAAAGAAAAGGTGGCATTCTTATCAGGTGAGCCTATATATTATTCTATATATTGGGTTTCCTAATCTAGTTGTCTAATAAATCTGTCATTGTGTACTACAGCGACTGTTGGCGCTTTGATTAATTGCTTTGTTCCTCTTTTGTAAGTCGCTTTGGATAAACGTGTCACATTTATGCATGTCTTAATGCATAGATGTAATTGTTACTGACCCCAAAAGTAAGAATTTTAGGAAATTAATACTTTTATTCAGCAAGGGTGCAGTATTTTGTTTAAAAGTAACTGTAAAACATACTGTAATGCTACAAAAGATTTCTATTCTGAACTATATTTATCAAAGATAAATTGGGGTATTGGGGTTTCCACAAAAATATTAAGGAGCACATCTGTTTTCAGTATTGATGTTACTTGTTACTTGATGTGTGTATGTTACTTGAGCACCAAATCAGAATATTGGAATTATTTATGTGACTGAAGACTGGAGTAATGGCTGCTGAAAATTCTGCTTTGTTATCACAGAAATAAATTACATTTTAAAATATATTAAAATAATAATAAAAAAAAAGTTAGTTTTTCTATTCTGAACTATATTTATCAAAGATAAATTGGGGTATTGGGGTTTCCACAAAAATATTAAGGAGCACATCTGTTTTCAGTATTGATGTTACTTGTTACTTGATGTGTGTATGTTACTTGAGCACCAAATCAGAATATTGGAATTATTTATGTGACACTGAAGACTGGAGTAATGGCTGCTGAAAATTCTGCTTTGCTATCACAGAAATAAATTACATTTTAAAATATATTAAAATAATATAAAAAAAAAAGTTATTTTAAATTGTAAAAAAAAAATATATATATATATATATAGATCACAGTATTCACTTTTACAGAATTTTTGATCAAATGAATGTAGTAAGCATAAGGGGCTTCTTTAAAAACATTTATATCTCTTGCCAATCCCAAACTTTATACCATGGTACCATGTCCAAAAAAACATCATAGTTAAGAAAGGAGTGAAAAAGAAACTGTTGCTTCCCGCTCCATTCTAAGCCATTTATTTAGAAGTGTTCGCTCCTTATCCAAAGGCCCGGATTTCTATGAATATTAACGAGAGGAAACTTATTTGCAGTGACAGTCATTAACACTCTGAGATATGTGAGCTCAAAGGCAGAGCAGCATCGCTGGGGAAATGCAGTCAGTGTTTAGCTGGCTGCTGACCCAGATAGCTTACGGACATCTTAATCTTTGGCAGGCCAACTTGCTTATCGTCAGCTCAGCTTGTCTAAGAAGAGATATAACTCATTTTCAATTTTACCCTTCTTCCACCTCTGCACTTCAAAGTAAGTGTAATGGAAGTTGGTATGCAATAACGATATGAAGCAATGATATTACGCTAGCAATGATATTAGGCATCATATTCTGCATTAGACAAAAACCGCAGCTAGTCAAACTGTTTTATCCATAAATGGCCAACTTGGCATGGTTGACTATGATAAGTAGGCCATGGTGTTCCAAAGCATCACTATATACAGTAGGCAGGGTAGTTGGACTCAGTTTTGTTTCTTAAGATTGGCCATTGCCCTATTTTTACTAATGCTCGAGTGGCACAGATGTTGTTGTTCCAGTCAAATATATAGTGTGTTGATTTGGCCTTCAGGTGGAAGAGATCGCCGTGGAGGGCCAGTCCTTACATTTCCAGCCAGGAGTAACCATGACAGAATACGACAGGAGGACCTCAGACGACTTATTGCGTACCTTGCAGGCATTCCCAGGTATGCAGTGTGTGTGTGCGTGTGTCTTGATCTGTGTGAACATTATTATGCAACTAAAGTTGCTGTCGTAATAGATCAGGTTCAGCCATTTGAAACATTGAGGGATTGATCCCTTGGCAGCACAGGTGTGGAAGTCAGCCAGCTGCTGGAATTCTAAAATAACAATTCAGTCACCATTGTGTTCACCCTAGCTGCTCAAGGAAAGATAGACCAGCGTTTGATCTATTTTTGGCCATTTCATTTAAAATTGGCCATTCAGTAAAGGTGCAGTCACTTTGCTGGAGGAAATCAGCGAAACCAGTCATTTCAGTAGAAATCCATGTGATCGAGAAACCCAACAGTTTGATGTCAGTATGATTAGTTATATTATAATAGTAATTATATTATATTATATTATATATATATATTTTTTGAAAGAAATTCAAACAAAACAATTTCAGCAAGGATGCAGTATATTGATCAAAGTTAACAGTAAATGTATACTGTTACAAAATATTTATATTTACAATAGAACCTGTTGTTTTGAATTTTATATTCATCAAAGACTCCTGAGAAAAAAAGAAAAAAATAATTATCATGGTTTCCACAAAAATATTAAGCAGCACAACTGTTAAAATCAGCGAAACCAGTAATTTCAGTAGAAATCCATGTGATCGAGAAACCCAAAAGTTTGATGTCAGTATGATTAGTTATATTATATTATATTATATTATATATATATATATATATTTTTTTAAAGAAATCAAAACAAAACAATTTCAGAAAGGATGCAGTATATTGATCAAAGTTAACAGTAAATGTATACTGTTACAAAATATTTATATTTACAATAGAACCTGTTGTTTTGAATTTTATATTCATCAAAGACTCCTGAGAAAAAAAAGAAATAAATAATTATCATGGTTTCCACAAAAATATTAAGCAGCACAACTGTTAAAATCAGCGAAACCGGTCATTTCAGTAGAAATCCATGTGCTCGAGAAACCCAAAAGTTTGATGCCAGTATGATTAGTTATATTCTAATAGTAATTATATTATATTATATTATATTATATTATATATATTTTTGAAAGAAATTAAAGCAAAAAAAAATTCAGCAAGGATGCAGTATATTTATCAAAGTTAACAGTAAATGTATACTGTTACAAAATATTTCTATTTACAATAGAACCTGTTGTTTTGAATTTTATATTCATCAAAGACTCCTGAAAAAAAAGGGAAAAAATTAACATGGTTTCCACAAAATATGTATGCCATATATAGGAATCAGAATATAATAGAGACTTGTGAGTTGTTCGAGTGAATGCTAGGGCATTCTGTGTTTCCAGGTTGTTGCTAGAGTGTTTGGGTGGTTGCTATAGAATTGAGACAGTTGCTAGAGTGATTTGGTGGGTTACTAGAATGTTTCTAATGAAATGAAAACTGCTGCTCAAGAGAACATTTTCACAAGCAAGTTTTCATTTTGTTTAATTTAATTTATTTTCATATTTATATTCATAGACACGTCATGCCTATGGCAAGGAGATGGCTAAGCTTTCCTCGGTCTTACACACACTTTAACACTCAGAATACTTGCATACACCTTAGCATTGCTGTAAGCATCATTTGCATATTGCATTTTCTTCAGAAAACATTCAAGTCTAGTTAATGTATTTTTGCCAAGTCCTGGTTTTGGTTTTAAATTTTTGGTTTTGAAGCTCCCTGGTTTCTGGTTTGTTTAGACATCACATGGCTAATTTGACTTTTCCCTGTTGTGTCCATGTAGTTAGCATTGATTTGACTCAGTGAAACTCAACCAGCTCAACGTGAATCTCTGCTTTCAGCCAGAGGGTTCCAGCTCTGCACAGTTCATAACTTTATGTAGGTTATCATCTGCCGCAGGGTTCTCCCAAACTTTACTTCTCTTCTGTTGTCCATAATCGCTTTGTTTGAGCCACACTGAATAATACAGAAATGAAACTTCATCTTCTCGACAGCTGTAAACTCTTTTTTTTTCACTTTTGTACAGAATGTGGTGGCGGTTTGAAAATTAATAATGCACCGCTGACTAGAGATGCACCGATCGACCGGCCAGGGACCGGAATTTTCACATGATTGGCCCGGACCTGTGGCCAGCTAGTCAGTCTGTAGATTCTAAATATGTTAGAATCTGTTCTAAAGAAGACACAAAGTTCACAATTTGTAATACGTGTAACGTTAGGGCCAAAGTAAACCGTCGGGGATCCACAAAGCTCGATTAACGCTTGTCTGGGACAAGTAGGCAAGTGAGAGAGAATACTTGCCGGACTGGACAATGAATGACTAAATGACTCACTCATTAAAACAATCATTTGCCTCCACCTACTGGTGGTTTGGTTTGGTTTCATATTTAAAAGTATCATTGCATTTTTCCCAACATTTCTTATTTGTATGTTCCAAAAAATTATTTAAAAAATTAATATTTTACAATTATTTACGCATTTGCAATTTTGCAGTGTAAATGCATTTATGGCACCTCAGCTTCATCAAATAGTCTGTGTAAATACATCTAATGCCACTTCAGATGCATCTTCTGTGTTTCCTATAGTGGAAAGATGGAGTTTGTTGATACTGATTTTATTTGAATGGTAACAACTCTTAAGGTTTATTATATTATTCTGAATTAATTGAAACAATGTAAGAATTTGATGTGAAAGATGACATTTAATAATGTAAGGGAAATAAAATGAACATTTATAACCATCGTGGGAAATAAAATCTGTTTCGTTATATACAGCAACTCATTTTTAGTTCATTGTTATTTCTACCTCTTTCATGTCACAGAGCACTTTATTTTGAATAAATGAGAGAACATCTGTAACTTTGTCCAGATTGGGGGAATTGTAATGTTTAATAATTAATTTTATTATGTAAATATATATATATATTTTGCATTGGATAAAAAAGTAGATTTTTGTTTGTATATTTTGTCAATTATAGTTTTAAGAAAGAAAATCATAATCGGCAGGTCCCACTTACAAAAAAATCGAAAATCGGAATCGGCCAATAAAATTACAATTGGTGCATCTCTACCTCTGACCCTTTGCTTAGAAGCGCAGATATTCAGTTTTACAGTATGTTGGAGACCCAGATGTGGCCCCTGGTTATGAAAACAAGGAGTTTACTGAGGGAGTGTATAGACGCTTATGGCTGTTAGTTTTGCTGTCTGTTGTGTATCAGATAGCCAGGGGTGTAGATGTGTTGTTTGGCCTAAAACTGCAGATTTTAGGCCACATTGGTTGTCCTCTGTCACTCTTTCATGACTTTCCCTCTTCTGTTTCTTCACTCCTAAGACGAATTCTCATTCTTTCACACTGTAAAGAAATGTTCCTGACTCAATCCATCCCACATGCTGTCAAGCACCACATAAAATAATTATAACACGTCAATCAGTTCTTGAAATCAATCCCAACGTGTGTATATTAATACACTTACAATGTAGGTCTATTAGGCAAGGCATTGCACAAGGATAAATGTTTAAATACTTAACATTTACATTTATACCATGATCTAAATGCTCGATTCTGATTGGCTGGAAAGTGTGTGTTAAAACTGTGTAATGCACAGGTAGTTCCAGTCAGTTTAATAAATGTTCTATACAAATGTGCAGCCTTCATTTAAAGCACACACAAACACTCAGACCACTCACACACAGAGACTGGAGATCATTTTGTGCACAGAGAAACATTCAGGAGAACAGAAACTTGTTGTCAGTGCTGCCCCACAACATTTATAAGTTAATTTGCTTTGCTACTAACACACTACGCTACATTAAATTTCTCAGCAATGAGGTGGTAATGTTGCAGTTTTTGAAGTAAATAAACTTGCATGCACACAAACACACACACACAAGTACATGTTATAATTCATTCAAATAAATATAATCTTACCACACTACTTTATCTCTGTGTCTGATTTAAAGCAGGCAGAATGTTATACTTATAACTGACAAAAACAAATGTTATTTTTACCTTTCCGGTCTAGTTTTGCACGGCAAACTCAATAACAGATTCAACCTGTCAGTGCTGGCAAGTGACCATGGTGTAAGTGGGATGGTACATGATTTTTTTTTCATTATTTATTTATTTAACACCTAACTGTAGATAGATTGGAAAAATACATCCACAGGAATTATCAGTAACACAATGTATAAACCACTGAAATTTAAGATTTAAAAATCATTTAAATGTAAAACAATTGATACAAAATAAACAAGTTATATAAGCACTTAAAAATCACAGGCTTATTTATTATTTGAGATTAGTTTAAATTCTTAATTTCTTGTTCATGGTTTGTTTGTAGTACATTTGATACATACACTACCGTTGAAAAGCTTTGGGTCAGTAAGATTTTAAATGTTTTTAAAACTCCCTTGTGTTCGCCAACACTGCATTTATTTAATCAAAATACATAACAAATTTAAAAGAACTATTTTAATATATTTTCAAATGCCACTTGTTCCTGTAATGGCAAGTCACATAATCCTTCACAAATCATTCTAATATGCTGAGTTGGTGCTCAAGAAACATTCCCTACTGAAAACAGTTAACAGCATAATATTTCTGTGGAAACTGTGTATGTTACGGAAGAGGTCTGACACGACAGGTTAGTTTTATACAAAACAGTTTATTTGGTCACAGTGAGTACTGGTGTTGAGTCCGGAGGAAGACTCCTAGGTGTGACCAGGGGCGATTCGGCACTGGAAGGGGAAGGAGTTTGCCAGATGCTAAATGGCGCGGGCTTTTGGACATGGCACACTTCGGACATCCTTGCACGAACCTTCTCACGTCCCTTGCCATATTGGGCCACCAGAAGCGATCTCGTAGCAGCGAGAGGGTGTTGTTGGCCCCTGGATGGCCAGTGCCTCGGGAGGAGTGAGCAGAGTGAATGAGTGGGGTGCGCTGTGTCCGTGGTACGTAGTGACATCCTGGAGGATAGCCCGGTGGATTGTTAGGAGCTGTGTTGGAGGCCACTGGAGGGGAATTCCATTCGATTGGACTGACGATTATCTTAGGTGGGATGATGCTTTCCGGTTCTTCGGGGCCTTCTATGTGACTGTGAATACGTGACAAGGAGTCTGCCTTGACGTTTCTGGGACCAGGGCGGTAAGTAATGGTAAAATTGAACCTCGTAAAGAATCATGCCCATCGGGCCTCACGAAGATATTGGAGGTTCTTGTGGTCGGTTAGTACGGCAAATGAATGGGCTGCCCCCTCCAGCCAATGCCTCCACTCCTCTAGGGCCAGCTTGATGGCAAGGAGTTCTCTGTTGCCGATGTCATAGTTAATTTCCGCCGGGCTGAGCTTCCGTGAGTAGAAGGCACATGGGTGGAGTCTGGCTGGGTTCCCCTGCTGTTGGGACAGCACTGCCCCCACTCCTGTAGTGGAGGCATCCACTTCCACAACGAATGGGAGGTCGGGATCTGGATGGACTAGGAGTGGGGCGCTAGTGAAGGCTCTCTTGAGAGAGGAGAAGGCTTCTAAGGCCTCAGGAGTCCAGGACAGAGACTTGGGTTTCCCTCGGAGTAAGTTGGTGAGGGGGCTGGTGATCCTGCTGTAGCCAAGAATGAAGCGACGGTAAAAATTGGCAAATGGATGGAGAAACTTCCGGAGCACCTCATGCATGAAGTCCTGGATTGACATGGTCCCCTGTTGTAAGTGATAGAGTTGCTCTCCCACAGCGGCATCTCTGTCTGTCCTACCAAACACCTCGCGAAAATGCACGAGGAAGTTCTGCAGATCGTGAATGACGAGGCTGGCCTGAGTCCAGATCGTTTCCGCCCATTGCAGTGCAGGTCCTGTTAGCAGGGAGATAATAAAAGCAATTTTAGAGGTGTCGGTGGGATATGAATGTGGTTGCATCTTAAAGGTGAGATTGCACTGGAGGAGAAACCCGTTGCACTCCTCCGCCGAACCAGAGTAGGGCGCCGGTCGGGCCATGGGACTAGCGATGATGGTAGGCGAAGAAGTGCTGGTTGGGATGGAAGAGGTGGTTTTATGCAGGCTGGTAATGAGGTGCTTGATTGGTGACAGGTGCAGGTGCTCAGAACTCAGGTGAGAGGAATCGTTGTGATTGGGTGGTGGCGGAGCCTGGCCGATCTGTTACAGTGTAAGGTTGTTTTTTTTTTCCAGGATTTTTTGATGTTCTTTGAGTTTGAACAACAGCATAGAAATAATCTTTAACATTGTAAATATATTTAGTATCCCTTTTAAACAATTTAATGCATCGTTGCTTAACCCTCTACCGCATGGTGTAGCCATATGGCAACATACTCTTTGTGTTCATTTCCTTGCCACTGGTTCTTTTGCTTAAGTCACGTGACATTAAGTTTTTTTTTCTGTGGCGAGATTTCTGACAGGCTGCCGTCTCTTGTCGGTAGTTGCTGAAAGCAAACTAAAACGTCAGTAACAAACAAGGACCAGTCCATGTCACTTCTACAAAAAAATCTGTGTTCATTCAAAGAAAGGTTTTCCTATGAATTAATTAGTAGAAAAGTCCATTTCTACACTGCCTCTTGCCCTGGGACATGCAGGGATTTTCCCTGCTTTGCATTCCTTTGGCCAATAAACCCAGTGATAGCAGCGTTGGTTGCTATGGAACCAGGGGCCTGTTCGGCTTCCTGGGGTGTTACGCATTTCGGGGGGAAGGGTTCATAGGTCCTCATATGGCTTGTTAACTGAGGGGTGTTACAGAGTATTTGTTAAATATAACTAACAAAATATATATTGTGTGTTTGATTGGTCCAGACGCTACAATATAATCAAATTGAAATGGCAATTTTACTTTTGATTAAATATGAATACAGGTAACATTACATCAGTGAGCACGGCCATATTCTATGGCAAGGTAAAGAAGAAAAGGGCAGAACTGGCTCTTCCTGCACATGAAAAAACTGCTTTGTAAAGTTTCATACATAAAAAAAGTGATCTTTCAAGGATTATTGGGGGGGATGGGGGGCTCATGTTCACAGTCTTCCTCTCAAGAGACTGCATAATGCTGAATTTTCATAATATAATAATATAAGTTTTTTTTTTTTTTTTAAAACACAACAAAAAAATAGGCCTGCTTCAGATTTTAGAACAGTAGTGTACATATTTATCACCCCCACATTGTGCTACACTGTAAAAAATGACCGTGAATTTAACGGTAAAAGACTGTAAAAATGCTACAGTAAAAACCTGTTAAATGGTTAACGGTAAATTCCCCTACTATATACAGTGAAAAACTGTATTGGACATTACATGTATTGGACATAAATTTTACGGTTGTATACCGTTTTTGGAAGTGAAAAATACCATATAATTTAAAGTGAATAACCGTAAATTGGCATTCCCAGAATTCCCTGCGTTATTACTTCAATAAGTTGGTATATTAACATTATATCAGTTAATGAAATTACGGTATTTTACTGTAAATTTAAGTTAAAACCGTAAAACCTAAAACGTTGCTACCGTATTTCTTACGGTAAAATTCCGGCAACCACAGCTGCCGGTTTTTTACCATAAATTTTACGGAATTCTTTTTACAGTGTATCCCCTCTTCTTGTTTTCTCTCTTATCTCACCCTTTTCTTTCCGTTCTCTCTCTCTCTCTCTCTTTCTCTCTCTCTATCTCTCTCTCTCAGAGAGGGAGGTCAGAATTATTTAGAGTTGTTCAGTGCTCATTCCTGCTGAAGAGTCAGACTAGAGGAGTGCAGCTGTGGATATGAAAACCTTCTTGAGTTAACAGCCTGTTTTTCGTGCTAGAGAGCTCTTTAGTTAGCCCTTTTTTTACATTTATCTATTTATTTATTTTTTCCCTATTGCAGTCTTCTCTCAATTTAGCGAAAAAGGTTTCTTTATCTTTTATTTACTATTTTCGGGTAATTGTTATTTTTCATGCATGGTCCCTGCACATTATGATATGATATTTGATGCACTAAAATGTATTTTAATCAGATTTGTAGACTTGTCTGAAAGCAGCGGCTCTCATTTACATTTCTCTAATGATGTGAGTGTCAGCAGTGCAGAAGAGCTGATGCTGTGTTTTTATTTGTTTGTGTAGTGAGGAGGTGAGCAGACATGGCTTCACGGTCATCGTGGATATGCGAGGATCCAAATGGGACTCTATCAAACCTCTGCTGAAGATCCTACAGGAATCATTTCCCTCCTGCATACACATCGCTCTCATCATCAAGCCTGATAACTTCTGGCAGAAACAGAGGACGAATTTCGGCAGTTCCAAGTTTGAATTTGAAGTAAGGACTTTATATATAACGGATTTACATTTAATATAGTGATAGTGAATAAGAAGTTCTGTTTTTGGTAGATTCAGTTAGATATTGTATTGAATTTGTCTAAAAGTCTTTTGTGTGAGATCACAGAATCTTTCAGGGTAATAAATAAAAGAGAAAACACAGTCTACTTATGTTTTACTAGAACATTCCATATTGGTGGTGCGAAAGTAGAGCTGTCAAAATTACTTCTGACCTATTTCATTAAAGCTGAGAGGAAGACTCATGCAGTAGTGTTATATTTAATCTGAAGGCTTAATCTCCCAAAGGAGCTTTCTTAAATTAACACATCTAGTGCAGCACAACATTCAAAAGTATTATTACATTGTAATATATGTGTAATAGATACATACTAAGTGTTTATAACTGCATCACATATATGATTTGGAACTGTTTATGCCTAAACACTAGAAAATACTTCTAATTGCACTGATGTAATGCAGACCAGACTGTGTTGAAGGTCTGGTCTCTATCCACCATCAAGTCTCAAGCGTCCACTATCTCCTCATGTGTTTGCTGTTGTCTCTAATAACATGACCTGAGCTGCAATCTCTGGAATGTTTTTCTGGCTCCTTTAAGGAAAGTGTTCAGTGTAACTGATCCAAAAGGGTTTGCATTCATCATCCAATCTGTGTTTAATTGCATTGTTGTTTTAAATAACAACTTCAGCTTCTTGGAAACCTCCCACTGAGTCACTTACAAAACCGTTTCATTCAGAACCCAGAACTGCCAAAATATTGTCATACTTTGCAGTAATCTGTTTTGGTTGTTGTAAAGATGTCACAAAGATGCCTCACCCACATATAAAACAATACATTGTAATATTAAATTGCAAAAATGAAGACATGGCCAAAATGCGTAAAAAACAAACAAACTAAACTTTTCATTTGCAAACTATTAATAGTCAAGCAGGGTCACACTTTAGTTTGGGGACCAATTCTCACTATCAACTAACTAGTAACTACGACTTTTACCTCAATAAACTCCAAATTTTACCTTATTAGTTAGTAAGGTAGTTGTTATGTTTAGGTATGGGGTAGGATTCAGGGATCTATAATATGATCATGCAGAATAAGGCATTAGTTTGTGCTTATAAGTAAGGGATAATTAACGGCTAGCCATGCATTAAAGGATTTTAAATGCACGATGTGGAGGCAAAGAACCGCCTGTTGCGAAGTGCATTTAAAACCCTTTAATGCTCGGCTAGCCATTGATTATCCCACTTATTCCATGGTCATTTGCCAAGTTATAGACAAGTTAAAACTAGTATTGCTCTTTGCACCACAATATTTGACCGAATGGGTAAAAATGACAGTTATTTTCGTCAGTTACGGCACGTTAGCGCTGGCATTCTGCCCGCTTCAAATCATACACAGAGATGAAATAGTGTGGTAAGACCACATTTATTTGAATGATTTATAGCATGTATTTCAATTAATTATCGATCGATCGAGAGAGAGAGAGAGAGATGCCAGTTGTGTGTACCTGTTTGCTGCGTCTGTGCGTCTCTCTCTACAAACAATTACTTCAAACAAAGCGATTTTATGACCTCGTTGCTGGGGAATATAATGTAGCGATCTAGTATCTAGGCTATTTTATTAATAAAAATCACGGGGAAGCATTGACAACAAGTTTATGTGTGTGTGTGTGTGTGTGTGTGCAGCACAATCAGTGATCTCTGACCTCTCTCTCTGTGTGTGTGTGTGTGTGTGTGCGAGTGATGCATCAATGATGAGTGATTCAATGATGAATTGATGAGTGGTGCATCAATTAAAGGTGCGCATTAATATAGAACGGTGATTAAACTGACATAGAACTACCTGTGCATTAAACGGTTTTACTGCATACCTGCCAGCCAGTCAGAATCCAGTATTCAGACAGACCATGGAATAAGTAAGGGATAATGTACATCCAGCCAGTTGTTATCTCAGAATAAACCCAGACAGGGTGATCAGGACCCTGACGCGAAGCTGAGGGGTCTTGTATCAGCCTGAAGGGGTTTATTCTGAGATAACAACCGGCTGAGGGTGATCAGGACCCTGACGCGAAGCTGAGGGGTCTTGTATCAGCCTGAAGGGGTTTATTCTGAGATAACACCCGGCTGGATGTACATTATCCCGCTTATTACATGGCTACTTGCCACATAAGTAAATAATTAGACGCGAAATATTGAGTTGAAATATTTGAACGCAAAGCTTCTGTGAAGACAGCAGTTGCGAGCAAGCGGCAAATTCAAACTAGACGGACATTTAAGGGAAACGGTGCAGTCAACCCACTTATTACACAACATTTCACCACAAAAATAATTAAGACAATAAAAGAATTAAGACGAAAAATTTTTAAAACCCTACCAGTTTGTTAGTTCTCTTATAATCCATTACAGCGTACAAAACAATCTGAAATATTTGAATGCAAGCTTCCGTGAACACAGCAGTTGCGAGCAAGTGGCAAGTTCAAACTTAACGGACATTTAAGGGATACGGTGCAGTTACACAACATTTCACCACATAAATAACTATGGCGATAAAAGATTTAAGATGAAAATGTTTAAAAATCTTACCAGTTTGTTAGTTATCTTATAATCCATTACAGCGTACAAAACAATCATAGCAAAATGGCAGCAGTTGCGTTTGTATGAAACGAGAGCAAGTCTGCGATACCAGGATGACATAATTAAATAATTGTACACCATTCTGAATCGAGTTGTAATATTTTATTAGCTAAACAAACGCAAAGCTTCCACTAAGAAAAAATAGTTCAAGCAAGAGTACAGCGCCGACTGCTGTTACCCGGATGAGCCTGTGTTATTAGCTTTTACCGGTTGTTATCGAGGGATAGCATACCTCGGAATGTCGCGACTGACCAATCAGAATCAAGTATTCCACAGAGCCGTGTAATAATATAGTATACATTTTGTGATGATACAAGCAATCAAGCATTTGAGATTTACTGTATAATATATATGCCCTATGTATATGGATAAAGTTGGACATACTTATATGTCTTAAGGCCAATTCACACTGCACAGACAAACACCAACAAACAAGCTGACGGTTAGATTTAATAAGTTAGTTAGAATTTTATGAAACATAACTGTAATGTTCACACTGCCCCAACAGACATTGACAAATGCTGACTGAACATGTTCACTCAGGAGAACACAAACCCCAACCAACGCCAACAGACGCTGACAGGGGTAACACACTGATCAGACAAAACCCAACACTCATGTTTGTTGGTGTTTGTCTGTGCGTTGTGAATTGGCCTTTATATGTATATTTATAAACTAACATTAAAATGAAAATTGAAAATATAAAATAAATGCAATTCAAAATATTAGTAAATAATATAATTGTATATAAATAATAGTGGCAGCATTTAAGGGCATTATAGAGACACTCTAGACTGTCCTCAAAAGCTCAAAAAAGTTAAGTCTTTTAATTTAGAGCGTTTCTGTGCCATACAGAGTTACTGCATATGTAGATTGGTAAAGTGTTCCATGGGGTTCAATTTCAGTTAGGATGAAGTTAAACTAAATGAAAATGAGAAATGTTAAATAGAGGAAATCAAAAAATCTGATACATTCAGAATATGAACCTAAGTGTCCTACTTTCATCTTTTCAGACCATCATGGTGTCCCTTGAGGGTTTGACCAAAGTGGTTGATCCTTCCCAGCTGACTCCAGACTTCGAGGGCAGTCTGGATTATGACCACGAGGAGTGGATCGAAGTTCGAGTGGCCTTTGAAGACTTCATGAGCAATGCCGCTCGCATCCTTTCCCGTTTGGAAGAACTCCAGGACTTGGTGTCCCAGCGGGAGCTGCCGTCAGACCTGGACGGGTCTCGGCGTGCTATGGAGGAACACGCCTCCCTGAAGAAAAAGGTTACTAAAGCTCCTGTGGAGGAGTTAGATGCTGAGGGTCAACGCCTGCTTCAACGAATCCAGGGTGGGGAAAAAGGCAGAGGAGATATCCAGGGATTAGCTCCAAAAGTCCAGGCACTTCTGGATAAACTCCACGCCACACGACAACATCTGCACCAATCCTGGCACATGCGCAAAGTCAAACTGGATCAGTGCTTCCAGCTGAGACTCTTTCAGCAGGATGCAGAGAAGGTATGAACATGCATTATTATATGTGAAGTTTAATAGGGAGAAAACCGGATAGTTTTACGTATAACATAGGACTAGGACCATAACATAATATGGAAGATATAACCTACAAAGATACTTCTTATTTATAATTTATTTAAATTTGTGTAATGTTATAAACATTTTGTCTTAAAAATCCTAACAAAAATACACTCTTAACAGTACAACGTGATACTAAATGATTAGTGTGTTCGTGTATTTGCATGCTACCAAGTTGTGGGGCGCATATATATATATATACATATAAAATGATTAGTGTGTTCGTGTATTTGCATGCTACCAAGTTGTGGGGCGCATATATATATATATACATATATATATATATATATATATATATATATATATATATATATAGTAACAAAAAATCGTATTGACCCCAAACATTTGAACAGTGTCTGAAATGTAAGTTAAATATTTTGTACCAGTCTTTTATAGTGATATACAAGCATTACAGGGAAAGCCAATTACTATTTATATACTATTCTAGCTATTTTTTTTGTTTTTAAATAGTCCATTTAATAGTCAGAATTTCTTAAAAATTTTAATAAATAATACAAAATACAACAAAATCATTTGATATAAGTCATCAAATAATACCAAAGATTAGCAAGACTTTATGGAATCCTTTGAAACTTCACTAGTCATGTGAAGTTTCAAAATCAGGAGCAAATCCTTTAAAACTTCACTAGTCATGTTTTGAGGGTGCACAAAAACTTTAATACAATGCTGTTTCTTTATGAGAGTGAAGTTGAAGAATAACATAAAAACAGCATTTCATAGTCCATGCCTTCCATTTTTCCTCTCAACAGATGTTCGATTGGATTGTCCATAATAAAGGCCTGTTCCTGACAACCTACACAGAGATAGGACCCAACCATCAGCATGTGCTCGAGCTGCAGACCCAGCACAACCACTTTGCAATGAACTGCATGGTAAGGCTCTGTCCAGTGGTCCAGCAGTAATATGTGTTACCACCTGAGGCGTTATAACAGTGTAGCTTGATGTGTGTTACATCATTTAAATGATGTGCATTTGTACACGTGCCCTGACTCACTTAGTCATGCAAGAATGAATTTTCTGTTGTCATATAATAGTCATGTCAATATATGCTTGAAGGGTATATAATGCCACAGGAGAACAGTCATGCGCAGATACTTAACATCACATCACATCACGTGTGTGTGTGTGTGTGTGTGTGTGTGTGTGTGTGTACGTGACCCTGGCAGACATGTTAATCACCCCCAGTAGGTTTCAAAGGCAGAGTTTCACAAGAAAATGGCATGGCATCAATCACTGATTTTCCATCTCTATGGTCTCTTCTGCCATCTGCCCATCCATATCTAAATGTAACTGCTGTTCAGCCAATAGGAAGAGTCCACAGCATTTATCTTCTTGCAGTGTGTCCTCATTCAAATGACCAGTGTAGTGCTTTCATATGTTGGGAAATCATAGAGAATGTTCTTTCTCAAATTTGAAGGATATAAATCTGGTAACACTTTTAACTTTCATTAATAAGTCATTAAACAGTAATAATGATTTAATAGACCAGTAGTTGACATACATTTATGAATATATATATATATATAGTATATATATATATATATATATAAAACATCTTTAATCTTTAAGTCATTAGGTTTAATGACTTCAAACTAGATTTTTAGATTTTTCAGGGAAAATTTAAGTGGTGCTTGCCCTTGCAAAACTTAAAGCACACTTTGGGTATCATTCCTGAAACACAGGCAGAATACATTTGTATTTGTACATTTGTACATATTGCATTTGTAAAACCATTCAGATATAAATCTTCATATTTATGAAATTGTTACTTGCTCCCAACTGTGCTTAAATTGGGCATAAAGCATTACCCTTTTTAATGCTCAAACTGATGACATTGCATTTTGATAACACTATTTACCATGATAATATACAGTATAATAAAATCAATTGGTTAACCATTGAGTTAAAAGCGAAAATACATTTCATTGATAAACTAAAAATAATGTATTGATTTTTTTTAATGATCTTGCACAGCACTCTATTTACCAATAATTGGAATTCATTAACATACGCATGTTTAAATATCAAATCTAAAGTTTATGAAACGTTCGCAAATCCAAGGGATAGTTTTTGGATCCAATTTACCCCCAAATTACTCTGAATTTAATTTCATGAATAAGGCAGTTAAATTTATTAGTATTAAAAGCAACAGTGTGCTATTTATTTGATTATTTTATTATATTAATTTTTTGTTTAGTTTGTATGAAAACATTTACATAAACAATTAAGAAAAAAACTTGATATAGTAGATATAGAAATGAAAGAGTTCTAGATAAACAATTAAGAAAAACAGGTCACACTTTATTTTAAGGTCCAATTCTCGCTATTAATAAACCATTAACTATGACTTTTACTATCTAACTATGACTCAATAAACTCCTAATTTGCTGCTTATTAATAGTTAGAAATGAAGATGTTAAGTTTAGGTATTGGGTCGGATTAGGGATGTAGAATATTGTCACGCATAGCTTTATAAGTACTAATAAACAGCAAATATGTTAATAATAGGCATGCTAATACTAAAGTATTACCAAGAACACTATAGATATGGACACAAAACAGATTTGGATAAATAATAAAGAAACATAAGTATGGAAATAAAGCAGATTTTCAAACAAGTAAGAAGACAAACAATATAAATATGGGGAAAAAATAAGTGTAGATAGTAGAATGTTACTGCAGCTAAATACAGAGCTCTGGCATGAAACTCTAGATGGTGCAGTCCGATAGGTCTAGCTCAATCTGACTTAGCGACATCATTGTCACATGGTAGCTGATTGGTTCTCTCCTGTATATTGGTAGCCAATGAGCTTACTGCTCAATATTCAGATACCTGGTTTGTGTTTGCTGTAGCAGTTTGCAGTGCATTTCAGAAACCCTCCACCTTCCCCAGCTCCACCTGTATAGATCTGCTACGGGGTGATTCATGTATGCTATGGTTGTTATTCATATGTGTTATATGTGCAGCAGTGGATTTATTGGCAGTAGCAAGTCTCGGTACTTGCTCTGCCACAGCAGCAGCGTAGCAGATCTATTCAGCCAAGGCCAAATACATTAACATTGTCATGTACATTACCATGCCAATCCCTCCGAGAGTTATCATGACAGAACTGTTATTATTACTATTTTCATGCATTTGTGTTCTCCGCCCTCACTAATTTTCATAACTTTTAAGGTTGCAACCCTTACCAATTGCTAGGATGTTTTTATAGGTTTTCATCAGGCTCTTTGTTGCTCTTTTGTTAGTGTGTTAGGTTTGGCTGAGTGTGCTAAAATCACATGTCCTGCCTCAGCTGTGAGAACAGTCCACCCCCTCTCACGTTGCTATAACTGTGCACAACTTAACGGATGAAATGCTTTGTCAAATGTTTGCTTTGGGTTAGCCTGACTGCCGGGCAGCCGGGAACACTACAGCCACCTCCTCAGGACGTCCTGAGAGCCTTACTTCTAAAAGCCTATGAGGCATGAATGGGCATAAACACTTTTTTTGTTAACTTGGTCATACTTATTTTTTGACAAGGCGATAATGCACGTCTTGTGTTTATCGTGTTTATCACATCCTTTCTTACCTCACACAACTAAAATACTTTGTCCGGAGTGACTCTTTGATGTTATGATCACTGGAAACTTCTGAAAATATTTTAGTTTTGTAATAAGCAATAATGCTCTGTTCTGATAGACCACTAAGACACCATTGGTTCCTACAGTTTAACCCTGTAAAGCCTGACATGTGTATGCAATAATAATAGTCAGAAATATAGAATTTTAAAAAAATTAATCAGTTTACTGAAGCTTTAGACAAAAAAAATTGCATATGTTTTTCTGTTGAGTATCACATTTGATACTTTTATGGCTCACATAGGAGATGATATAGGAGAATATGGCGCTCGTACTCAAAGAGGGGGAAAAAAGTTTATTCAGAGGCCCAAACTGAGCAAAAAATATGCAATTTGGTGCAGTGACAGTGGCCAAAAAGTAAGATAAAAATTCTGATGCCATGTAATTGTAATGAAAATCAGTAAGATCTTTATAACAGTGTAGCAGACTGTTTACATAAAATGCACAGAAACATTAGATCAATAATAGTAATATTTCAATAATATAATATTTTAATAATAATAAAATAATATAATACTAATAAGTCTCAGTAAGATGATATTTAAATGCTTATTTTTATGATCAAAGCTCTGTAGTTTTTATTATGGGAGGGCAAAACATACAGTACAATGCAATGCACTACATTGATGATTGGGAGATGTACAAATAAATGTTCCTCAAAAGCCTGATGTATCATATTTGATGCTCATATTTTAACATGATTTTTTTGGGGGGGAAAAATGTGAAAATATGTATAAATAAATAAATAAAATAAAATTAATAATAATAATATATATATATGGATAATCAAGTAAACTTAAGTTGCTTCACTCCAGTAAATATTCATCTTGAAATATTGCTAACAATATAAAAGTTGTTTTTATATTACCTACTAAAATCGGGAAAGATTTCACAGAACCACGACCAAAAAACAAACAAACAGAATGCGTGCTTTGATCTTGTTTATAATTAGGAATATTTCGAAAATTTTGGTGATGATACAGTAGGCTTGGGGTTAATAGCCTGCAGGTTCTGTGGCATTTGCCACATTTATTGACAGTAATTCAATAGGCGATTTATGGAGATGTCAATGTTCATCACATGGCACACTGGGGGCCTGGTTGTAACCTTTCGTAATAGACATGCTTAAGCAGCTATGTCATTGAGTTCCAGGGGTAATGTCACCTGAGTGGAACGTTACGCTTGTCAAGTTGTAAATGAACTCAGCTCCCACTCTCTTATGAAAGACAATCTGGAGGACAACATGTAGAAAACACTCCTCTGGCTAAAGGCATTTTACACATGGCTGGGTAATCTCCCATCATGCTGGTGTATTGATTAGTCCCAGAGATATCCAGAGGGAGATATAATGTTCCAGACACTCCTTCTCTAATCATCCTGTAGTTGTAAGAGAAAAGAGGGTTTCTGTAATAATATTAAACCTGGGAGTCTGAGAATGAAGGGCAGACTGTACTTGCGTGACTCTCTCTATTTAAGTAGACTGCAGGGTCCAGTACTGTCATGAAGTGTGAGGAAGGCTTTTGTTCTGCGGTATGTGTGTTTTGGCTGTGTTCAGGTCCTGTAATATGATCTGTGCAAATGTAGGTACTGTAGAGCACTTCCTTCGTCTGTATTAAGTTTGAGCTCAAGTGACTTGACATTTCAGTCTGTTTTAGGAGTGAGATAATGCCTGATGGTATTGCAAAAGTTATTTATATCCAAAATGTAGTTGTTCCAGGTGCTTAACCAAAATACTTATGTAAAAAAAAAAGTAAAAACAATCATCGGAGCAGTGTATGTGTGAATGAGTATTTTTATATGGTATTACAACAAAACATAAAAAATAAAAAAGTAAATATAAAAATGGAATGTGTGTAAAATTAAATAAAAATATATACGCACAGACACTACTGTTCAAAAGTTCAAAAGGGAACAGCAATAATACTTTATTTTGAGCAAGGATGTATTAAATTGATCAAAAGCGACAGTAAAGGCTTTTATATTGTTTCTAATAAATAAATAAATGTTGTTCATCACAAAATGTATCTCAGATACCACAAAAATATTAAGCAGCACAACCGTTTTCAACTGTGATAATCTTAATCTTTAGAAATGTTACTTGAGCATATAAGAATGATTTCTTATATAAGAATGGAAACAGTCATTTAAAATGATTATATAATTTCACAATATTACTGTTTTACTATGATTTTGAATATAAATGCGCATAAAAATCTTTCTAAAACATAACATATATGTTTGCACTATGCAGATACAATTTACACTTTGTTCGGTATCATTTCTGCAACAAACGTGATTCTTGAGTTGTGTAAATATATGTAAATCATACAAACTGATTTTATTTGATGTACCCTCCATGTGAAAGGGTATTTTGGTCAATTTTGCTAATAAACCACAGGCTGGTCATTGACATGACAATAGCATCTATAATATTTAGCATATGTTTAGCCAGAGTTTACTTTAAGCTGCTTTAGATTTACATGAAAATGAGAAACCAGAAGCTCTTAATTGTTTCCATGATGCGAGCCACAAGGCCTGTCATGCATAACAGAGGGATTTGATGAATTTGGGATTACTGGTGCATGTCTATCTTCTCCGAGCAGCTCTGAAACCAAGCTCGGCGTGAGTGAGTGATATAGAGTTAGTAACCCTATTTTCCATCCTGACTTCATCTGGTGGAAATACATTTGTGCATGTGGGCACCAGTGGCTTGTCTTATCTACATATGCAGGCTGGATTATGTAGAAATGGTCATCTTTAAAATGAATTTTTATTTTTTTTTAATTGACAACAGATTTAGTGGGTGGGCACATGTGCACATGTGCACAGTTCATAGAATTATCCATGGGTGAGTGTGTGTGTTTATGTGTCGTATGTTAATGTGTAACAGACGGGTGCACTGATTCACATCAATAACAATAATAAAAAAATAATAAAATTACTGATATAATCACCATAGTATTGTGCATCCATTGCACATTGTATTGCACTCTGACTTTTTGTGTGTGTTTTATATGTGACTGTTATTGCTCCAGGTTTTTACGTGCATGGACATGACTGCTGCAGTTTATTGTTGCACGCAGGCCATTATCAAACCCCCATCAGGTCTTCATCTGACAGCTCTCTGTGTATTGATCCTCTACCCTTTTGAATGCCTCTGGGCTGTGTAATTAGCCCCATATGAGGAAACAGCATGGTAACCAGAGCTCTACGTTCTACCAGCACTCTCATGCACTAGACTTTAGTTCTCCCTAAAGAACATGCATACCTCAGACGCTCCCATTACGTCAGAGAGCAAACACTTGCTTTCTCTGATTATGTGATGTGTTTCCTGGTGAAACAGAGTATTTAGGTGGAAATAATGTAGGGTGGAGCTTGATTCTATCCAAAGACTGATTGAAAGAAAGATTGGATAGGGAAAAATTATGCTGTGTGGTGTTACTGGTTAATATTGTTTTCCCCAGCCACTGAAAATGTAAACATTTGGATTTTCTCCGATGCGTTCTACATATTTACTGCAATGTGTGATGATTTATCAAAAATATAACTCAACAACAATGAATTGAAAATATTAATTTCTTATCATGAAAATGTGTATTTTTAATACTATAGAAAAGCAAATGCACATTGTATGATAACCATCAATTTTTATACCATGGCATACTGTGACTGGGTCATCGTTTTTTATCTGTTAAGATATTTTGTGTCAGAGCTATGAGCAGTTTAACATGCTGAACGTTTGTTTACAGTGCATTTTCATAAGTTGTAGTTTCAGTTGTTAAAGGGATAGTTCACCCAAAAATGAAAATTCTGTAATTAATTACTTACCCTCATGTCGTTCTAAACCCGTAAGACCTCCGTTCATCTTCGGAACACAAATGAAGATATTTTTGATGAATTCTGAGAGCTCTCTGACCCTCCCATAGTCAGCTGCGTCATGTGGGTACATTGTTTTCGTTCAAATCAAAGCGTAAACAACGTAGACAACGTATCCGCGTGACGCAGCTGACACAGAATAGCATGCGCTGTTTATGTTCAGTGGATACTCTCTAAAATGGGTGACGTGGAGGAGAGGAATTGTTGAATAAAGTTGTTATTTTTGTTTTCTTTGCGTACAAAAAGTATTCTCATAGCTTCGTAAAATTACGGTTGAACCCCTGATGTCACATTGATTTTTTTAACCGATCTCAATGCTACGTTTCTAGACCTTGATCGTGGTAATTACATTGCTGCCTATGGGAGGGTCAGAGAGCTCTCAGAATTCATAAAAAATATCTTAATTTGTGTCCCGTCTTACGGGTTTAGAACGACATGAGGGTGAGTAATTAATGACAGGATTTTCATTTTTGGGTGAACTAACTCTTTAAATCACACTGGAACATTTATTTTATTGGCTGAAATGGGTAGATCTGAACTCTAACCATAATTGTTCCTCTTGGCCAGTACCAGTACCACATACCCCTTGTATAGTATAAATATGTCCCCAAAAAAAAATTAATTCAGGAAGTTATGCAGTGTATACAGAACTCAGTGTTTCTTGTGGTCTTTTGCAGAATGTGTATGTGAACATCAGTCGGATCATGTCCGTGGGGAACAGGCTGCTGGAGTCAGGTCACTATGCAACCCAGCAGATTCAGCAGATCTCAGGTCAGCTGGAACAGGAGTGGAAAGCGTTTGCCGCTGCACTGGATGAGAGGAGCACGCTGCTGGACATGTCTGCTAACTTCCACCAGAAAACTGACCAGGTGAGGCCTAAATGTGCAGACGCATGTACCTACAGATACATTGAGTGGCCAAGCAAACTGATGCATTGATGATGATGATGATGATGATGTAGTGTTAATTGTTAATTACTACAACTAATAACAAACAAAATTCTATGCAATATATTGTCCAGATGCTGTAGTAGCAAAAATATTCAGCCAAATCGAGTTGCTGAGTAAGTATGTACTGTATGCTAGAAAGGATTTCAGATTTTAAAGAATGATGTGTTGTTCACATACTTCAATTTTAAAGCCTTTACACTAGGGCTGGGCGATAAATCGATAACGATAATCATCGCGCAATATAAATTTCCTCGCTAAATGATAACAAGGGTTTAATAAATGTTCGATATAATGTTTGCGGCAAAGGCAGAACGAAAGAGCGCTAGTCATTTGAAGCGCGCCGCTCGGAGCGTTTATCCGCTCGGATCAAAGTTCAAAAAGCAGCGCAAGCTTCACCAGCCCTGCGTTCCATTCAGAAGGGCTCATCCCTGTGCCCTAATCCCTTCAAAGGGTTTACCCTTCGGAGTGAGAGCTTCGAAGGGTTGCAGGGTGTAGGGGACCAAACAACTGTTGAAGTGCCCTTCTGCGTCATCATCACGTGCCCACACAGAGGCACCGTCATCATGCAAAGAATCTGTGCAAAGGATCATGGGAGCCCGAAGTGTCCATCAGTTGTACCCTTCGATATCCTTCATTCCGAAGGGCCCTTTGAAGTGGACAGTTTTGAGCACTTCGCTTTGGAATGACCCTTCAATATGGCGGCCATGATTGTTTTCACTTCGAAGTGCCCTTCAGAGGGCAATATATCCCGTTTGGAACGCACGGTAAAGCAGATGCATTCACTCGCTGATGAGTCTCGGTCATGTGACCACTGAACAGCGCTGTGAGATCCCGTGTGAAGCGCTTGAATTCAGTGAGGAACACAAATCATTCTGTTTACAGCCAGATGAAACAGCGCTGACAAACAGCAGAAACACTGTGCACAATGAATCAATCTACTGATTGATTTAATCTGATCTGATTTAATCTACAAATTGCCATCATTTACTGAAGTAGACGGCCACCGGGACAAGACCACAGGAACCAGTTGAGTCCTCTGCTCAATGTGACTTTGCTGCAGCCTGGAATTGAACTGCTGGTTTCATCTGGCCAGAGGAGAACTGGCCCCCCGACTGAGTCCGGTTTCTCCAAAGGTTTTTTTCTCCATTCTGTCACCGATGGAGTTTTGGTTCCTTGCCGCTGTTGCCTCTGGCTTGCTTAGTTGGGGACACTTCATTTCCAGCGATATCGTCGACTTGATTGCACAGATACTATTTAAACTGAACTGAGCTGGATGATGACATCACTGAATTCAATGATGAACTGCCTTCAACTGAAAATTGAGTGTTTACTATTGTCATCTTGCATTAATGACACACACTTTTCCTGATTAATGCTGTACAGTTGCTTTGACACAATCTGTATTGTTAAAAGCGCTATCTAAATAAAGGTGACTTGACTTGACTTGACTAGTAGCACTAACTGCACCACGGTATTGTGTCAGAAATGTGGGTATTCTTGTCGAATATTATTAATGAAGACATCTATTAAATGTGTTGTAGGAGGAGTAATGGAATAATTACAGTATTTTTTGTGATTAAGCTATAGCGTTTATGCATTTATAAATTAATTTAGACTACTGTTTTTCATAAATACCTACAAGCCATATTAAATTTGTACCATGGTATTGAGGTGCTATGTTTGTGGTTTTAACTCATGATTTAAATGTATGCTACTATGGAAGACCAATGGTTAAAAAACACCTCAAACTGTCAGAATAATTAAATTTTACCATAAAAAATTTGATTGCTAATTTCTTTTTACAGATATTACTGATTTTGATAATGAACATAAATCTACATCTGCATCCAAACTCAAGCTACTATCACGTGTGTATTTCTAAGAGACAAACAAATGTTATATTATTAATATTATCAGGCAACACAAACTTGTTTCTTGATTTGAAACAATATTACTCTTTACTAGAACATGCAGAACTAAGAAATATTTTTTTTTTCTATTAAGATATTTATTTTAAGGAAACATGACTGGAAAAGTTTAAAGAATCCAAAAACTAAGTGATTGTCATGTTCTGACTATAAAGAACAGTTTAAAACCACAATTAACCATATGGTTTTCACAACTTTCACATTGGAACAAAAATCTGCCTTTAAGCTTGAAAGAAATAAACATTTTACAGTAATCGTGATAATTATCGATATCGACTAATATGGAAAAAAAATTATGTGATAATTTTTTGGCCATATCGCCTAGCCCTACTTTACACCAAATGGAACCCAATTAAATAGCAAAAATAACTAATTCCAACAAAAAAATGTTTTTTGTGTGATTCCAAACACAAAAACTCATACCCACTTTTTCATCTGTTTTCCGTTATTCAGAAAAACAAGTTGTCAAGTTGTCTCAAACTCACATCACAGGCTAGGGTTACATGTCGGAGGCATATGTTGACATTTTTGACCACTCACAAATTTTTTAAGAGCACCGCAAGCCACACTTATTGCACTTTTCAGGAAGTCGGTCTATATACACAGGCAGACTAAACTATGTTTGTGTTTTTTTTTCTTCTAGTGTAAAATCTTGGATGTTTATTACTTGTTTTATAAGTGAATCATCAATGATTGTTCAGAGACTCTTTAGTTGAATGCTTGATGTAGATAGGCCTGTGCTGGAAAAAGGATGAATGAAATCTGTTCCTTTCATCTTTTGGTCCTTTATCTTTCTCTTTGAGCATTTAATATCTGTTGTCAGCATCAATAATAGACTGACATGCTGTTCATTGAGTTTATTTTGCTCTCAATGAGACAGGGCAAAAATAGTTTTTATTTGTACAGACAAATTGCAATGTATTTATTCTTTTCCTAAACAAGATACTGTTAAGAAACACTCAGTGATGGATGACCCAAAGTTAGCCTCCTAACAACAATTGCTATGTTGATACAATGATTGTATAATCATTCCAGTATGTAGTAACAGATCGCAGATGTGTATGTGGCTGGTTTGACAACCAATTACTGAATATTCTTGTCTTTTTCTAGTATATGAGCAACATGGACTCATGGTGTAAGGCCTGTGGAGAGGGAGAACTTCCTTCTGAGCTACAGGACCTGGAAGACACCATCCACCACCACCAGGGTCTCTATGAGCACATAACCACTGCCTATTCTGAGGTACACATCTCTTGTGTCCATTAAAGTAAAAACATGTTACTAGTGTTTGTGAATAGTTTCACCTTAAAGACTAAATTCAGGATACCTCTAAGCTGAGCAAGAACTAAGAACAAATATTTAGTCATGACAACTCTTGGAATAGTTTTTCTTCAATATAATGATGCTAATGTAGTTGGTCTTGGCGGACTAGATCTGCTATGCACACAGCTGCTGCTGCAAGTCAAATATGGATTTGCTATACACAGACATGTTGCTGTGAGCTTGTAAGATATGCTGCTGCTGCTGCATGGGTAGACACATATAAATCCCATAGCAGATCTAGACAAGTGGAGCTGGGGGAGGTGGAGGGTTTCAGGGGAACTCTGATGGTGTGCTGCAGGACCAACTTACAGTGAACACTGAACCAGACTATTTAAATGGTGAGTAAGCAAGCTCACTGGCTGCAGAGCAGAGGCCAGTCACCTTGTGCTGTGTAGATGTGATTGCTAGCATATTGCATGTAAAGGAACATGTAGATTTTCACGACTGAACTGGATTTTCAAATGAAGGTGGGATTTTTTTCTGCAAGTAACATCTTTGGGTGTTATCTGTGTTATCTGTACATCCTCAGGTAAGTCAGGATGGCAAAGCCCTACTAGATAAGCTACAACGGCCTTTGACCCCAGGGAGTGCAGATTCGCTGACATCCTCGGCTAACTACTCCAAGGCAGTGCACCATGTTCTGGATATCATTCATGAGGTTCTGCATCACCAGAGGCAGTTAGAGAACATCTGGCAACACCGCAAACTTCGTCTTCACCAACGGCTACAGCTCTGCGTCTTCCAACAGGATGTCCAGCAGGTCGGACACTTATCCTTAACTAAAAATACTTTATATACAAATTATTATAAACACTGTTTTTTACATCCCATGTGGATGTGGTTTTTAATTTATTGCATTTATTCACTTGTTATTTGTGAAGTGAGAGATGTTCAGGGTGGATGAGGTGTCAGAACGTTGCAGGAGACATCTGTGCGGGACAGATTTTTTCATTTCATTCTCGCCCACTTCCCACAAGTTTCTTCTTGCACATGCCTATTTCCACAGAATTTTACTTTCTGATCGCAGTGATTTTGATCTGCCTGCTTTCACTTAATTTTGGTCGGGTTTAGGACGTATTTTCTCCCATCAAGCTGAAGTAAATAATAATAAATATATATATTTTTAATTTTCATATATATATATATATAGTTGCATTTTAAAATGTAATTTATTACTGTGATGGCAATTCTGAATTTTCCACAAAAAAAACATTCTAAATATAAATTGATGTGGCAAAACACAAAATGATTAATGAGTTTGATTTATGAATATGCATATGACAGTGTGACACTAAAATGAGTCCTGCTCGTAAATGAGGTGAATCTGGTCGAATCTCTTCTCTTTGTCTGAATGAAATGACAGCATCTGAATGCCTGTGAGGCATCGTTATGTTGAATATAAAGTGAGTTCTGTAGGATTTCACTGCTAAGTTAAGAACAAATATACATTTAAAAGTGAGATTTTAGGCACCACTGCATTAAATTGTAAACATGCAATTGTTGACAGGAATGTTTTTTATTTTTTATTTTTTTCTTTCTTTATTTTTTGGATGAAATATTTGCATTTTTCTTTTTCAAGTAAAATTTTTTTTAAGGAGTACACGGTCTGTCCCACACTATGTTCCTACTTTTTTTTTTTTACTTAGTATTTTTCTCTCAGAAGCATTCAGTATCAGTTGTCATGGTAACTGTGTTCAGCAGCCTCATTATGTTGAGGGTTTGCCCCATAAAATGATGCAGGCATTGGGGACCTCTAAACCTTCCAGACATCAAAAAACAGCCACGTGAGCAGGAGACTCAACATCTGCACAACAAATGATTGCTTCTATTCACACGCGCACACACATGTGCTGACAGATGTCACCACACAAACAGCTCTGAATGTTTCTGTGTGTGGCACATTCAGCCAGATCAAAGGTGGCATAATGAAATATGCATGAGTAGAGGACTCAATGTATTTTCGCAGTGTGCTCCGGTGTCTTTTGATGCAGGTAGAAACCTTTCAAACTCGGATACGAGACATCTGGCTTAGCAGCTCCACCTTGCAGATTTCAAATGGTTAATCAAACATTTACTACTCACTTAATCAACCATTTCTAATACGTTTTTATTAGAAAAATAATGCATGTGTATTCAGATGTTCATGCAAACCTGTGAGAAACAACAACTACTACTCTATTTGTTAAATTTCCATTAATAAACACAATTATTGTACTCCGACAACACCATCAGAGCAGACACCAGAATCTTGCTTGCTTAATCTGCAGGATGACCTCATTGCGTGCTCAGTGCTGATGTTTATAGTGATGTCGAGCTGTCGCAGTGACTCCTGCTGCTTGGAGGTGCCCCCTGGTGGTTTTACACTGGAATTGCAGTGGAACTCTTTTACATGAATCAGATAGATGCGTTTAGCCAAAGCATCATACAGTGCATTTAAAGTATACTTTTATTATTATTACTATTATTATTATATTGTTGTTTTTGTATGTTTTATAATATTGTGTATTCCCTGGAACCGAACCCATGATGTTTGTGTTGCTAGCACCATGCTCTACCAGTTACAGAAACCATTATAAAACCCCTACAAGTTAAAGGGGTCATATGATGCGATTTCAATTTTTCCTTTCTCTTTGGAGCATTACAAGCTCTTGGTGCATAAAGAAGATCTGTAAAGTTGCAAAGACTAAAGTCTCAAATCCAAAGAGATATTCTTTATAAAATTTAAGAGTCAGCCACACCTACCTAAAACGGCTCGTTCTAACACCCCCCCCACATGTCTACGTCACGATGTGGGAAGATTTGCATAACACCCCCCAAATGTTCACGCAAAGAAAGAAGGCGTAACTTTTATTCTCTGTAGTATTGTTGCTGCCGCCATGTCGTAAAGACGCTGTGTTTTTCGTTGTGAAAGTGAAACTACTTTGTTTGGCCTTCCAAAAGAGGACGATATCCACTTCGTCATGCCTGGAGCTGATTCGTGCTGGTCGCTGAGGAAATACTTCATCTTAGCGCTGTGGATCGCTGGATCGGCTTTCACCGTGGACGAAGCGGAGTCCAGCCCGAGGTCGTCACATGTGGTTGCCGCAAGCCCACTGGCCGCGCCGTTCTCTAGCCCGCCGGCCTCCGCTCACTCAAGCCCGACCGCCGCCGCTCACTCTAGTGTGCGACGCTGTGTGTTTCGTTGTGAAAGCGAAACTACTTTGTTTGGTCTTCCAAAAGAGGACACAACTAGAAAGCAGTGGTTAAGTTGTATTTACAACACTGTTCCAGAACAGTTCAACCCAAATGTTCAGATGTGTGCAGCGCATTTTATGGAGGACTGTTTCCTGATCCTGGTAGAGTAGACTACAGTGCCGGCTGTTCTGACTCACAGACTGTAAGTACGTTTTTTATATTAAAGAATTTGCCACTGACGATTCAAACGCGAGTTTTGGGCAGTGTAGAGTAGCGCTTGTTGTTAGTAATTTCTCCGATCACAAATGCAGACATGGTTTTATGTTTATGGGGCGCGATGCAATGCGTAAAAAGACAGTATAAGTCATTATAATCCGTAATTATGTTCCCACTGGATGCAACAAATGCCTCGTTTATAATGGGTTTTAATGTTTTTGTTTCATCGCTCCGGCCGTTTTTTTTAACCTTAAACCGCATAAACTCATTTCATTACACCAAATACACCAAATAATGTTATTTTTTAGCAACATCATATGACCCCTTTAAAAAACAAAACAAAAACAAATTATTATCTTTTTTTTTTTCTTTTTACTCTGCTCTAAAATACTCATTCTGCTCGAAATTGACAGAACATTTACAGGGTTCCTACACTCATGGAAAACCTGGAAAAATCCCACTCCCATCGACAAGCAATTGAAAAAATTGGGAAATTGATTGGCAAAGTTCCAACAGTTGCATAAAACCTGAAAAAATAAAAAAAATCAGGACATTTAAAAACGGTTTCCCAGGCTTTGAAAAGTTATGGAAATTTCTATAATGAATATTGTCATCATACAGAAACTTATCTTTGTGTCATGTTTATGTTTAATTTAGAAAAATCCTCATCCTATGAATATGAATTACCAAAAAAAAGTAAAATTATTGGATGGAGGTGCGATGTTTAATTATTAAAAAATATATACACTGTAGTTACATTTTGCAGTACTAACAAACATGTTTAATTTTGTATATTATTACCTCAATTTTTTTTTTTTTTTAAATATCTACATGTAGTGTCTCATTTATGATTACTTTTTATAATGTGGGTGGTGGTTCTTTTGACCCTCTCAGCAACATTTGGTTATTTTTCTCTGTGAATGTCTTCTCACTCCCATTTAGAGTCAAAGTCCTCCCCCCAGTTGAGCACAAAAATAGTTTTTAAAGAATCTCCACATACCAAAAGGACAAAAACCATAAACATATTCCATATGGAATGCGGGCTCTATTCTAATTATATGGACTACTTTTATTATTCTTTTATAGTGATTTGGTGGTTATTTTGACCCTCTGAGCAACGTTTGTTTATTTTCCTCTTTGTGGATATCTTCTCACACAGGTTCTAGATTGGATTGAAAACCATGGTGAGGCGTTCCTTAGTAAGCACACAGGAGTGGGGAAGTCTCTGCACCGGGCTCGAGCATTACAGAAACGTCATGAGGACTTTGAAGAAGTGGCTCAGGTAAGGAGAAATGGATGTTAGATCATCACTTTGGCTATTTTCCATCTGAATATCTTCTGTTCTCCTCCCATAATCAAAACTTGGCCGGCCATCTCAGAAATGAGTCAAATGCATATTAACTTCCAAACTTCTGCAAATGTTTCTCAGAACACCTACACTAATGCAGACAAACTGCTGGAGGCGGCAGAGCAGCTGGCTCAGACAGGCGAGTGTGACCCTGAGGAGATCTACCAGGCCGCACACCAGCTGGAAGATCGTATCCAGGACTTCGTAAGACGCGTTGAACAACGCAAAGTCCTGCTCGACATGTCTGTGGCCTTCCACACTCACAGCAAAGAGGTAAGTTATGAGAGAGTAAAAGTGGGTGTGGATATGTCTGGGTTTGCTAGTGTTTACATGTGTTCTACTTGACATAAATGTGTTCTCGAATATGATGTAACAGTTACACACACAGTCTATAATTTTTTTGGTCTTCACTTTAAAAGATATTATGTAACAGGTACAGTACACACACAATTTCTGAAAATGTACTTGGATTTATTATGGTTATTATTATTATTAATTTATTTATTTATTAAAGTGCCCCTATTATGGGTTATGAAATGTTCATATTTTGGTTTTGGGAGTCCCCAACAACAGGTTGACATGCATGCAAGGTCAAAAAACACTTTCATTGTCTTATAATATGCATTTATTTTTACCTTACTTGCTCAAAGACTCCCAAACGATTCGTTTAACGATTCATTTTTCCAACCCCTCCTTTGCATGACGCTAATCTGCGGTGATTGGTCCGATTGGTCTCATTTTCATTTCATCATGCCTGTAATGCCTGATAAAGCAGTGTTGTGAGCGCGGTGCTGCTTTGTGTACAGTGTTACTGGTGAAAACGGTATTTTTACTGCTCCAAAAGCGGCACCTATTGGCAAAGAACGAATTAGCATTTTCATTCAGACCAATGAGAAAGACCAATAAGTGGGCGGGCAATATGCTAATATTTCATATTGACTTCAACATGAAAGGGCTTGGGATTCGTTTTAAAAATGACTCGTTTCAATGATTCAGAGTTGACTCTTTCTTTTGAGAGACAATAACTTTATACACGGTGCGCATTCCGATTTAAAACTTTTTTAGAGGATGGTTTCATTCACTGTGTTACACACTGCATGAACGGTAATTTTCAAAAATCCATAATAGGGGCGCTTTAATAGATTTACAATATAGCAGTCGCTGGTTCCCAGTGTTCCATTGATTCTGCACCATTTTGTTGAGTGTGCGGTAACATTTCTCTGTAGGTCTTGCACGACACATTTTTACTAGTCAGCTAGTCAACAGATCACTGTTTATATTATGTAAATGACATTCCTATAAGTTCTGCAGCTTTGGCACTTTTTTGATGCATGGACACAAGTGATGCATCACTTTCACGTAATTCCAGTTAGAGGTTATAATACAAAGTTAATGTTTATACAATAATTTGCTCTAAAGCCAAGCTAGTGGTTAGCTTTTTTTGAACCTCAAATCTTTACAATTTGTCTGCTTATAAATTCAGAACTCTTTCCTTCTGGCCCATCTATATTCCACATACGGTGAATGATAATGAGTAGTAGTGTGTACATGATTCATGATATACTTAATACAAGCAAACAACGCTCTCTTTAACGTCTCCATATGGCATAATGTTAGCCATCTGCTATCTGTTGTGGGTTAGCTTATATAGACATCTTTGTTTCTGAGAGTGTGTTTTATAATGGTATAAGTAATAATAAAGGGTTAAAGGCTGGAGTTTTGGAAAAAGAGGAAGATGGAGATGGAAAAAGACAATGGGGAGGTGTGGAAGGACAGGGCATGGCCTGCTGTGGCAGGAGATACACTCTTTGACATGCCAACACAGGCAGATGGCTAATCCTGAGCTCTCACAATATAAAGCCATTCACAGGAAATAACAACACCAGCCGTTCGGTGGCAGCCAACGTCTGTCTGGCTGTTTGTCTTGTCATGTTTGTGCATTTGGATATTTTAAATTATAGAACAAATGTTATTTGTTTGGAGACCCATGGATCTACATAGTTCACTGACTGGTTCACACCATTGTGAAGTTTCTGATTGGCTGGTAATGCTGTTATTCCTCTGCAGCTGTGGACGTGGTTGGAGGAGCTTCAGAAGGAGTTGCTGGATGATGTTTATGCTGAGTCAGTGGAGGCCGTGCAGGAGCTGATCAAACGTTTCGGTCAGCAGCAGCAAACCACCCTGCAGGTCACCGTCAACGTCATTAAAGAAGGGGAGGATCTCATCCAGCAGCTCAGGTACTGGCCAATGAGAAAACATCGGCTTAGTATCCCATTGACGTCTGTTGTATTAATTACAATTGCTAAAGCCTAACCCTACAGACACTTTTTTAAAAGATTTTTTTAGTCATTTTATGAAACTAGTGGCTTTATGGCGACCGAAAACCGTTCCGTTCTATATCTACAGTTGTATATCTTCAATCACTGTTGATATTGCAATGTTTCATGTGGAGTTTTTCTATTTAAACCAAGTCAAGTAAATTTTATGTGTAAAGCACTTTCACAATACTCATTTCAATGTCGATTCACATTTCAGCTGCTTTACCAAAAATTAGGATGTTAATGTTTATAATATCATTATATCTTAATGCCTTATAATCGCATTTTGCAGATATGCAGATAATATGATTAAATGATATAAACAATCAAGCAGTTGAGATTTGCTACAGTATATAGTATATATTTCTTTATGTGAGTATACTCTATGTATGCAAATAAAATTAACTTGTCTGTCCAACTTCATTTATAGGGCTGTGCGATAATAATCTACATTTTTTAAACAGTCGAGCAGTCAACATTTCCATTTCCCAATTCCCCAGCAAATGTAGAATATAGATTGATCACATCCAAATTGTATACACACATGCGCACATAGACTTGGTTAAAAACAAGTTAGACTTCTGTCTTTACAAACACATATGTTAAAAAGATATGAGAACACAGAGCTGCAACAACATACCCCGAATACACAGTAACACACTCATTCACTTAACTGACTCATGTCCTAATCTGCAGAGACTAACTAGATACTAACTCGTACACACTCTTTTTTTCTGACTGCAGAGACTCTGCGATCTCCAGCAATAAGACTCCTCATAACAGCTCAATGGCTCACATCGAGAGTGTCCTGCAGCAGCTGGATGAGGCCCAGGCTCAGATGGAGGAACTGTTTCAGGAACGGAAGATCAAACTAGAGCTCTTTCTTCAGCTCAGGATCTTTGAACGAGATGCCATTGATGTGAGTCCACAATTTATGACATGTCTGACAGTTTATTCCCAAATGATAACCCACTGATTTTGTTGTAAACAATGGATTCTAACACTCAAGACAAGTGGTTCTCGATTGTGCTAGGAAGTCAGGGGGCTTTTTTTAATCATCATTCTTGGGCCCTTTCAGATGACTTGAGTCTAAATGAATAGTTGAAGCTCATGTCAAAATTAGCTGATCAGCATTCCAAATGCTGAATTATATTAATAGGGAAAAAATATGGTATACATTTAGATTTAATATAAACATAATAATAATAATAAGTTACATTTATATAGCGCTCTTCTGGGTACTCAAAGCGCTTTACATGAAAGTGGGGGCATCTCCTCAACCACCACCAGTGTGCAGCATCCACCTGGATGATGCGACGGCAGCCATATTGCGCCAGAACACCCACCACACACCAGCATATTGATGGAGAGAAGAAAGAGTGATGAAGCCAATCAGTGTATGGGGATGATTAGGAGGCCATGATGGTCAGAGGCCAATGGGCAAATTTGGCCAGGATGCTGGGGTTATACCCCTACTCTTTTTCGAAGGACATCCTGGGATTTTTAATGACCACAGAGAGTCAGGACCTCGGTTTAACGTCTCATCCGAAGGACAGTGCTTTTTACATTATAGTGTCCCCGTCACTATACTGGGGGCGTTAGGACCCACACAGACTGCAGGGTGAGCACCTCCTGACATAGACTTGGTTAAAAACAAGTTAGACTTCTGTCTTTACAAACACATATGTTAAAAAGATATGAGAACACAGAGCTGCAACAACATACCCCGAATACACAGTAACACACTCATTCACTTAACTGACTCATGTCCTAATCTGCAGAGACTAACTAGATACTAACTCGTACACACTCTTTTTTTCTGACTGCAGAGACTCTGCGATCTCCAGCAATAAGACTCCTCATAACAGCTCAATGGCTCACATCGAGAGTGTCCTGCAGCAGCTGGATGAGGCCCAGGCTCAGATGGAGGAACTGTTTCAGGAACGGAAGATCAAACTAGAGCTCTTTCTTCAGCTCAGGATCTTTGAACGAGATGCCATTGATGTGAGTCCACAATTTATGACATGTCTGACAGTTTATTCCCAAATGATAACCCACTGATTTTGTTGTAAACAATGGATTCTAACACTCAAGACAAGTGGTTCTCGATTGTGCTAGGAAGTCAGGGGGCTTTTTTTAATCATCATTCTTGGGCCCTTTCAGATGACTTGAGTCTAAATGAATAGTTGAAGCTCATGTCAAAATTAGCTGATCAGCATTCCAAATGCTGAATTATATTAATAGGGAAAAAATATGGTATACATTTAGATTTAATATAAACATAATAATAATAATAAGTTACATTTATATAGCGCTCTTCTGGGTACTCAAAGCGCTTTACATGAAAGTGGGGGCATCTCCTCAACCACCACCAGTGTGCAGCATCCACCTGGATGATGCGACGGCAGCCATATTGCGCCAGAACACCCACCACACACCAGCATATTGATGGAGAGAAGAAAGAGTGATGAAGCCAATCAGTGTATGGGGATGATTAGGAGGCCATGATGGTCAGAGGCCAATGGGCAAATTTGGCCAGGATGCTGGGGTTATACCCCTACTCTTTTTCGAAGGACATCCTGGGATTTTTAATGACCACAGAGAGTCAGGACCTCGGTTTAACGTCTCATCCGAAGGACAGTGCTTTTTACATTATAGTGTCCCCGTCACTATACTGGGGGCGTTAGGACCCACACAGACTGCAGGGTGAGCACCTCCTCTGGCCTCACTAACACCTCTTCCAGCAGCAACCTAGTTTTCTCAGGAGGTCTCCCATCCAGATACTGACCAGGCTCAGCCATGCTTAGCTTCAGTGGGCAACCAGTCTTGGGCTACAAGGTGACATGGCTGCTGTTTTTTTTTTTTTGTGTACATGGGTGTAATATTTAGCTAGCTAAAATGGCAAATAAAATAAATAAATAGTAATAATAATTATGAAGGTGAGCAGAGGATTTCAAAATAGTCTCAGTTAAGTTACTAGATAGACTATATTGTAACGAGACTGTTGCTATGAGAACACACACTGATAGAGATGCCTTCCCACTGGCTGCATGTACAGTATTCTGGCTGCATTCACGAAAGTTAACATTTTGCAATCACAGCTCCACATTTATATATGCAACTCATACAGCTTTCTATTTTTTGTGCAATTCATACAAGTGATATTTTCAAACCAAAATAGTTGTGTTTCTAATTAGCCTGTGTTGTGTTTAATCATTTTGCATGCTGCTCAGCCAGTGCCGTTCATGATTATATTAACAAATTTCAATATTTGATTTTAGAAACCTATTTGTTTGTAAATTACAATCTTGCTCTCAGATATTTATTTTTTTCTCATAGCCATCAGGCAGTCCCCCATGATTGCATGAGTTTGAAGTTTCAGTTCTGCGTCAGTTGTGAGGTAGAAGGCTATACCACGTGTTGTTGCTTCTATCTTTCTCGGCGGTTTTGATCTGATCAGTGGAACAAAGTGCTAAAGACAAAATCCATTGATCTCAGAGATTCTGAGCGGAATCCTTTTGATATTTTCAAACCAAAATAGTTGTGTTTCTAATTAGCCTGTGTTGTGTTTAATCATTTTGCATGCTGCTCAGCCAGTGCCGTTCATGATTATATTAACAAATTTCAATATTTGATTTTAGAAACCTATTTGTTTGTAAATTACAATCTTGCTCTCAGATATTTATTTTTTTCTCATAGCCATCAGGCAGTCCCCCATGATTGCATGAGTTTGAAGTTTCAGTTCTGCGTCAGTTGTGAGGTAGAAGGTATACCACGTGTTGTTGCTTCTATCTTTCTCGGCGGTTTTGATCTGATCAGTGGAACAAAGTGCTAAAGACAAAATCCATTGATCTCAGAGATTCTGAGCGGAAGCCTTGAGCAAGCATAAAGCCATCATGGATGCTCTTTTCACAGCCTGCACTGTGAGTCATTGTGGATTGTGTCTCTGGATGTGTGAAAATTACTCTTATGACTTTTGTCAAAAGGGTGTTTGTGGAACTAACAGCTTTATCGAATCAATATCACTTTCAAGGTTTCTCTCTATCAAAGCTCTTACAGTCAACATGAAAAAACCTATTTAATTTTTTTGTAATGTCACCAAAGGCTCAAGGTTTGCCACCTTTGCAGTATGTGAGTGGCTACATGCAAGCCTCACATCACCAAGTACAATGCCAAGCGTCAGATAGAGTGGTGTAAAGAACGCCACCACTGGACTCTGGAGCGGTGGAAATGTGTTCTGTGGAGTGACAAATCACACTTCTCTGTTTGGGAGACTGATTGGTGAGTCTGCGTTTGACGGATGCCAGGAGAACATTACCTGTATGACTGCATTATGCATGAGGGATAATGGTATGGGATTTTTCTTCAGGGGTTGGGCTAGGCCACTTGCTTCCAGTGAAGGAAAATCTTAATGCTTTAGAATACCAAAACATTTTGCACGATGCTATGTTTGTGAGATTGTGGCAATGCTTCGGGGAAGGCCTGTTTTTATTCCGGCATGACCATGTCCCAGCCTGTGGAGTGACAAATCACACTTCTCTGTTTGGGAGACTGATTGGTGAGTCTGCGTTTGACGGATGCCAGGAGAACATTACCTGCATGACTGCATTATGCATGAGGGATAATGGTATGGGATTTTTCTTCAGGGGTTGGGCTAGGCCACTTGCTTCCAGTGAAGGAAAATCTTAATGCTTTAGAATACCAAAACATTTTGCACTATGCTATGTTTGTGAGATTGTGGCAATGCTTTGGGGAAGGCCTGTTTTTATTCCGGCATGACCATGTCCCAGTGCACAAAGCAAGGTCTATAAAGACATACAGTAGTTAGTAGGGCTGGGTAAAAAAATTGTGATATCTCGATTATAATCGGTTCTCATTTAATGAAACAATATCGATTCTTAAATCCTAAGAATCGATTAGTCTAGCCTGTTTTCAGTTAATGGGTGGAACATTGATGGGCACCTCCCATTCAATAAATCACAATAAGCATTGTGCTTTGGTAATTTTAATATGAAACAGATTTCAAATTATGTTCATTGAATTGCAGTATTCAAACAATAAATGCCGTTTTGATGCTGTGGAGTGATCGCTGTAGCGCGGCGCGCCTACAATAAAAGCGGTAGCGCGAGGTGCACGTGAACTGATCATCTCCTCCACATTAATACCAATTTCAGCACAAAATAAACATGACTAAACATCCGAAGGTAAGTTAAAAGAAAGAGTACAAGTTTACAATCCATATCCTGGCTCATGTATTCACTCAATCAGTGTTTCCGACGTCAAAATAACGGCTTGTAAACAATATCACGTAACGTCACATTTACCTCCGTGAAAAAAACCGTATTCGGTGACCATAACCTCATTGGTCAGCTAGAAAAATAAACTGTAGAGAGGAGCATTTTGCTAAATATATGCACCATATAATATATTCATTATAAATTTTACTGTTCTTCAATGTTTAATTAATATTTTATGACAGCCATCATTTAAATGTTTATATTTAAAAAAACTAATTGAAGTATAAATATTATTATGTAATTGTAACTTTTATTATAAAAACTTCATTAAGTGTAATTTAAGCAGTTATATGAATAGCCTAAAAAATCAGTCAGTTTTAACCTTCAATATTATAGTAATGTAGTACCAACTGACTCTCATGTATATTTTACAGCATTAGTTAAGAGATTTTTTTTCCATGAGAAAATTTTGCATGTGTACCAGATATATATCCAAAATAATCGATATTGAATTGAATCGCAAGCTTGTGAATGAGAATCAAATCGAATCGTGAAAT
>NW_015505489.1:279503-313557 GCF_001515645.1 Sinocyclocheilus grahami
CTGGCCTCACTAACACCTCTTCCAGCAGCAACCTAGTTTTCTCAGGAGGTCTCCCATCCAGATACTGACCAGGCTCAGCCATGCTTAGCTTCAGTGGGCAACCAGTCTTGGGCTACAAGGTGACATGGCTGCTGTTTTTTTTTTTTGTGTACATGGGTGTAATATTTAGCTAGCTAAAATGGCAAATAAAATAAATAAATAGTAATAATAATTATGAAGGTGAGCAGAGGATTTCAAAATAGTCTCAGTTAAGTTACTAGATAGACTATATTGTAACGAGACTGTTGCTATGAGAACACACACTGATAGAGATGCCTTCCCACTGGCTGCATGTACAGTATTCTGGCTGCATTCACGAAAGTTAACATTTTGCAATCACAGCTCCACATTTATATATGCAACTCATACAGCTTTCTATTTTTTGTGCAATTCATACAAGTGATATTTTCAAACCAAAATAGTTGTGTTTCTAATTAGCCTGTGTTGTGTTTAATCATTTTGCATGCTGCTCAGCCAGTGCCGTTCATGATTATATTAACAAATTTCAATATTTGATTTTAGAAACCTATTTGTTTGTAAATTACAATCTTGCTCTCAGATATTTATTTTTTTCTCATAGCCATCAGGCAGTCCCCCATGATTGCATGAGTTTGAAGTTTCAGTTCTGCGTCAGTTGTGAGGTAGAAGGTATACCACGTGTTGTTGCTTCTATCTTTCTCGGCGGTTTTGATCTGATCAGTGGAACAAAGTGCTAAAGACAAAATCCATTGATCTCAGAGATTCTGAGCGGAAGCCTTGAGCAAGCATAAAGCCATCATGGATGCTCTTTTCACAGCCTGCACTGTGAGTCATTGTGGATTGTGTCTCTGGATGTGTGAAAATTACTCTTATGACTTTTGTCAAAAGGGTGTTTGTGGAACTAACAGCTTTATCGAATCAATATCACTTTCAAGGTTTCTCTCTATCAAAGCTCTTACAGTCAACATGAAAAAACCTATTTAATTTTTTTGTAATGTCACCAAAGGCTCAAGGTTTGCCACCTTTGCAGTATGTGAGTGTCTACATGCAAGCCTCACATCACCAAGTACAATGCCAAGCGTCAGATAGAGTGGTGTAAAGAACGCCACCACTGGACTCTGGAGCGGTGGAAATGTGTTCTGTGGAGTGACAAATCACACTTCTCTGTTTGGGAGACTGATTGGTGAGTCTGCGTTTGACGGATGCCAGGAGAACATTACCTGCATGACTGCATTATGCATGAGGGATAATGGTATGGGATTTTTCTTCAGGGGTTGGGCTAGGCCACTTGCTTCCAGTGAAGGAAAATCTTAATGCTTTAGAATACCAAAACATTTTGCACGATGCTATGTTTGTGAGATTGTGGCAATGCTTCGGGGAAGGCCTGTTTTTATTCCGGCATGACCATGTCCCAGCGCACAAAGCAAGGTCTATAAAGACATACAGTAGTTAGTAGGGCTGGGTAAAAAAATTGTGATATCTCGATTATAATCGGTTCTCATTTAATGAAACAATATCGATTCTTAAATCCTAAGAATCGATTAGTCTAGCCTGTTTTCAGTTAATGGGTGAAACATTGATGGGCACCTCCCATTCAATAAATCACAATAAGCATTGTGCTTTGGTAATTTTAATATGAAACAGATTTCAAATTATGTTCATTGAATTGCAGTATTCAAACAATAAATGCCGTTTTGATGCTGTGGAGTGATCGCTGTAGCGCGGCGCGCCTACAATAAAAGCGGTAGCGCGAGGTGCACGTGAACTGATCATCTCCTCCACATGGCAATGCTTCGGGGAAGGCCTGTTTTTATTCCGGCATGACCATGTCCCAGCGCACAAAGCAAGGTCTATAAAGACATACAGTAGTTAGTAGGGCTGGGTAAAAAAATTGTGATATCTCGATTATAATCGGTTCTCATTTAATGAAACAATATCGATTCTTAAATCCTAAGAATCGATTAGTCTAGCCTGTTTTCAGTTAATGGGTGGAACATTGATGGGCACCTCCCATTCAATAAATCACAATAAGCATTGTGCTTTGGTAATTTTAATATGAAACAGATTTCAAATTATGTTCATTGTATTGCAGTATTCAAACAATAAATGCCGTTTTGATGCTGTGGAGTGATCGCTGTAGCGCCTACAATAAAAGCGGTAGCGCGAGGTGCACGTGAACTGATCATCTCCTCCACATTAATACCAATTTCAGCACAAAATAAACATGACTAAACATCCGAAGGTAAGTTAAAAGAAAGAGTACAAGTTTACAATCCATATCCTGGCTCATGTATTCACTCAATCAGTGTTTCCGACGTCAAAATAACGGCTTGTAAACAATATCACGTAACGTCACATTTACCTCCGTGAAAAAAACAAACATGACTAAACATCCGAAGGTAAGTTAAAAGAAAGAGTACAAGTTTACAATCCATATCCTGGCTCATGTATTCACTCAATCAGTGTTTCCGACGTCAAAATAACGGCTTGTAAACAATATCACGTAACGTCACATTTACCTCCGTGAAAAAAACCGTATTCGGTGACCATAACCTCATTGGTCAGCTAGAAAAATAAACTGTAGAGAGGAGCATTTTGCTAAATATATGCACCATATAATATATTCATTATAAATTTTACTGTTCTTCAATGTTTAATTAATATTTTATGACAGCCATCATTTAAATGTTTATATTTAAAAAAACTAATTGAAGTATAAATATTATTATGTAATTGTAACTTTTATTATAAAAACTTCATTAAGTGTAATTTAAGCAGTTATATGAATAGCCTAAAAAATCAGTCAGTTTTAACCTTCAATATTATAGTAATGTAGTACCAACTGACTCTCATGTATATTTTACAGCATTAGTTAAGAGATTTTTTTTCCATGAGAAAATTTTGCATGTGTACCAGATATATATCCAAAATAATCGATATTGAATTGAATCGCAAGCTTGTGAATGAGAATCAAATCGAATCGTGAAATTTGTGTCAAAACCCAGCCCTAGTAGTTAGATGAGTTTGGTTTGGAAGAACTTGACTTCCCCACACAGAGCCCTGATCTCAACCCCATCGGAACACCTATGAGATACATTGGAACGGAGATGGCGAACCAGGCCTTCTTGTTGAGCATCAGTGCTTGAAATCACAAATACTGTGCTGGATAAATGGGCAAAAGTTCCAACAGAAACACTCCAAAATCTTTTGGATAACCCTCCCAGAAGAGTGGAAGCTGTTATAGCTGCAATGGAGGGACCAACTCCATATTAATGTCTATATTAATGTCTATGAATTTAGAAATGCAACATCAATAATGTCCTTTTTGGTGTAATGGTCCGGTGTCCCGGCCTAGATGATGTCACCCAAAATAGAAGTTGTTGAGCAAAGTGGCACAAAGATGAAGAAGAAGGTTTATAAAGTCTTTAATCCAACTCACAGGTAATAAAACACACAGGGTAGTATTAACGCAGACGCGTCCAGACAAACTAGAACTGAACACACAGGAACTTAAATACACAGACCAAACAAGGATAAGTAACTACATACACCTGAACAGAATAACACAATTATAGTCAAACCAAAATTTATTCAGACACCTTCAACATTTCACACATTATCACAGTTTTTTCGCTGTAGTTTAGAAAATGGTAATAAAATATGACAAGAGTTAAACTGTGTCAGAACAAATTAATCTTGATAATGTCAGATAACACTTAAGCAAAACAGGGTCAGGTCAAAGTGTCAGAATAATTTTTGGTCCCAAATGTTTATCAATTTTACTGGTAGTCCACTGTATGAGGATTTTTTGGATATGTCACAGGTTGCTTTATTTTGCTTTCCTCACTTACATAAATTAACTATAGTGTTCTGCACCCACTAGTAAAAAAAATATCAAAAATTATATCTGGTATCTGAATAATTATTGGTTTGACTGTAACTCAATGAAATATATGAGGAAAACAAAGTCCAAAATGAATGACGTGACAACTTTGTAAATGAATAAAAATATTAAGATCAATTACTAATTTATGTTACAATATTATATATTGATAATTACATTTAATTCATAAACTAATGTTAACAGAAGCAACTTTACATTTGAAAAATATATTAGTAACTGTTGAAATTTACACACTTTAACAAGGAACAATACTTCAGCTTGAAGTTTTGTTTCAAATGCACTCTTATTGTAAAGTGTTAACATCAAAACCGATCAATTGGTCGACCTCTACTGAACAGTCATATACAAGAAGTTCAGAAACATAATACAGTAGTTATAGACAGTTTCATGTTGACGTTAAATGAGATGCCCTTCTTCTGCTCATCTGCCATTATTAGCTTGACCTGCAGAAAGCCCATCATGCTTTGCGATTGACTTTTTGGTGGCTGTGTTTTAAATGTTTTGTTTGTAGGAAACCCTATATGAAGTAATCAGAGTCCACAAAACGAACTGGCTTTTGTAGTAAAAGTGATACTGATCTCTGTAACATAATCCAATACAGATCTAGGAGTATCACATTCCATGGGGAGTTTTGAAGGCGCTCACATTCCACTGATACTTTGCTGGTAGAAAAGGTAAAACTGAGAAGACCTTGCATAGACAGAGCAAACCTGAAAGAACAACCTGAAAACCGTACACAGGCATATACACATGTATAACTTCCAGTATGGGTGACGATTGTAGGTGAACTCCTTACATCGGATGTGAGGTATTTGTGAGTAGTTACTCAGCGCAGGGCGGGTTGGCACTGTCAGTCAAGGCGGCAGGGTGCCAGAAGGTACAGCAGTGGGCGTGTGATTTCCCAAACGCTGCTCCCACACACTGAAGAACACATTTACTTCTTACAGAAAACACTTGGGTTCCCGTTCTAGTCATCACCAACTGTCCTTATCAGCGCTTCACTCAGAACAGCTGGGGAAATGCTCATATTCATTAGAGAAGGAGGAATTGTCAACCACACAGCAGTGCAAAGTGAGTGCTTTAGGCTTTTGACGGGAGGATTATTTGTTCAAATCATGACTTTAAACTTTACCAATCGCTATATCAATGACAATGTCATGTGTTTAAAACTACAGCACTGTTTTTTGTCTTCTGTAGTGTTATTGAGGAATAATTTATTGAGCTGCTGTGTAAAGTTTTGATTAGATGCTCTATGTGGTGTGATGTTAGAACTGGCTGAAGTGAACTTCTTGCAAAGTGCTTGTTCTCTGATTCATGTTTTTCCTTCTTTTACCCACCTGTTGTCAGGGCAACTCTTTACACTGTATTAAGTTGTTTACTTTCTCTTAACATTAATTCTGTGAATATAAATTTCCAATAGTCTACTAGTATGTGTTTTTAATGGCTAATGTTGATACCTAGAGAGCAGACTGGCCAAAGTTAATGACAGTTGAGACAAAAAAAAAAGTAAAAAAATCAAACACTCACTTTATTTTTTATTTATTTATTTTATTAGTATTGTTTATTTTTTTATTTCGTTTTTTTAAACTAAACAAACATGGCCTTAATAGAAAATGTGGTAACACTTTAGTATAGGGTCCAATTCCCACTATTAACTAGTTGCTTATTAGCATGCCTATTATTAACATATTGGCTGTTTATTACCCCATACCTAAACTTAACAATACCTTACTAACTATTAGTAAGCAGCATAGTACGAGTTTATTGAGGCAAACGTTGTAGTTAATGGTTTGTTAATAGCGAAAATTGGACTTTAAAATAAAATGTGACCGAAAATGTTTATTATTTGTTGACAAGACTGTCATTGCATTTGGAATGGAGATAATAAATAATACCAAGTAATGTTGGCGGACATTGGTATTTCAGTCAATTTTAATTTAAGTTTGACATGAAAGTGCTTTTATATATGCATTAGTGACCTTGTGAAGACTATTTACACACACAAAAAAAGATTGCAATTTATTGTCCACTTTTGACTTTCTACTAACTATAAGTAACTGCAACTACATGTCAATTAACTCTTAGTACTTTGCAACTACCTGCCAACTAACTCTCATTAGAGTATTAGTAGACTTATATTAGGGTTATTAGAATAAGTTGACATGTACTTGCAGAGTTACTTATAGTCAGTAGAATGTTTTTGGGGAGCAACAAAATGAAGTGTTAGTAGATATTAAGCAGACAGTCTACTAATACTCTAATGACTGCTATAATACAATATTCTTTCATTTGAATAAAATATTTTATATATATTTTTAAAGTATTAAATTAACTACTGTATCCAATATTTGCATTTTCAGACTAATAAAATCAATTTAAAAACCTGTTCACTCATTTACTGTAGATATGGTCAGTGATACATGCCTTCTTATGGTGTTGTTTGTGTGGATGTGTTGTGTAGGTCATCTCAGACCTGGAGTCATGGAATGAGGAGCTGTCCCAGCAGATGAATGAGTTTGACACTGAGGATCTGACGCTAGCTGAGCAGAGACTGCAGCATCATGCCGATAAAGCGCTCACCATGAACAACCTCACCTTCCACGTCATACACCAGGGACAGGAACTCCTGCAGTACGTCACAGAAGTTCAGGCCTCAGGTGAGCACAGATCCAAACACTTATATACAATGATAAGAAGTTCTGCTAAAAGTCACTCTATTGAAATTTAAAGCTGTACATGCACTAACAAAAAAGTACCAGAATGTACCAATATACAGAGTTCTGGCATGAAACTCTAGATGGCGCAGTCCGATAAGTCTAACTCAATCTGACCTAATGACATCATTATCACATGGCACAGCTGATTGGTTCTCTCCTGTATCGGTAGCCAATGAGCTCGCTGTTCAACATTCAAATATATGACTTGTGTTTGCTGTAGCAGTTGCAGCTTGCTTCAGAAAGCCTCCACCTTCCCCAGCTCCACCTGTATAGATCTGCTACGAGGTGATTCATGTATGCTATATGGGGGTTATTTCATGTATGTTATATTTGCAGCAGCAATATTTCGTACATGCTTACAGCAGCATGTTGTGGATGTATTGGCAGTAGTAAGTCTCGGTACTTGCTCTGCCGCAGCAGCAGCGTAGCAGATCTATTCCGCCAAGACCAAATACATAAAAATATATATAAAAATTAAAAACCACATAACAAAATTACTAAAAAAGTGTCAATAGTTTAGATATATGAAGTACATCTAACATAGAAGTCACTTTCAAAACAAGTAGCTTTCTATTGGTCAATGCAACGAACTTGCATGACCAACTGAGCCCATCACAAAATTTGCATGGGGAATTTATTTTTTACCCTCACATGAAATTCCCGATTGCTTGGATTCCTATTAAAATGACTGGATTTTGCTGCCGAAAGTTCACAGAGCACAGTGAATGTAACTGCACTTTGATAGTGTCAATGTTTTGAAGTACCGCTACAGTACTTTTTTGTAAGGGTGCACTCACAAAAGTCCACTTGCAGTAGTTACAATTTGTCAGGTGACTGTGTATTCTATCCAACATGCACACACAAGCAGTATGTCACTAAATCAAGATATCTGATCCATAGCACGTGTAAATGTTTTCTTGTGAGCTGATAATGCTTTTCAGATCTGTGCACAAGCTGCAGAGAAACAGTGCATGTTTTTGTATGATGTTTTTGAAAGCCAACTTTTGAGGTCACGAGATCACTGTCATGAGGCATCAAATATGTGTGTGTGTTAGTGTGTCAGTCCAGAGCAGGCTTAAGGGGGGAGGAGTGGATGCAGCTAAACGCTAAACTCTAAAACCAAACACATCAGGTCCATCCAGGCAACCAGCAGCCCTCCCTTCCTCCCACCTGGCCCTGTAATCCTGTAGACTCACACTGCCTAGCAAAATCACTGGTCACACACACACACACACACAAGATTTGACATCTGACAGCACGCACAGATAGCAGAGAGCAAAACGAGTCCTCATTTTACTAGCGTCCTTTTGTGGAGGCACAGATACAAAGCAAAACTGGAGTACTCGCAGAGCTTTAGCCCAATGCAGCTCTGGGCTACGGGTATAAAATGTGAGTATGTCTGTGTGTGTGTGATAACATGTGTGCTAACAATGCTAAGACACAGGCATCTGCACTTCTGTACATGCTATTTGTGTTAACTATGTATAACTATATAACTATGGGTCAGTTATCAATTTTTATTGTTGGTTTAGTTTTTCTTGATTTAAACAAAAGTCATGCTACTTCTAGCGATTCTGACTTTAAAGACAGTATGAAATCAAATTTGATCCCATTTACTTTCTGCATGCATATTGCAGGTTGCATTGTGCACGATTCATCAGTGCACATTATTCTAAAGAAAATGTAGTTTAGGGAACGATTCTCACTATTAACTAGTTGCTTGTTAGCATGCATAGTATTAGGATATTGGCTATTTATTAGCACTTATAAAGCACATATTAATGCCTCATTCTGCATGATCATATTTTAGATCCCTTAATCCTACCCCATACCTAAATTTAAAGGTAGGGTAGGTGATTTCGGAGAGGCTAGCAATAGCAAGTTAGCTTTGAAAGCAAGATCCTACCCTCCCTGCACTGGTGGAGGGTTGAATGCAATGCTCTCATATTTCTTTCAATGGTGAGAAATCATTACAGTACAAAGTGCATAAAATTACAATAATAATGCCTTCCATTCTCACTTGGTCTGCAATAGCGTAATGGAACTTGGGAACTAGCGTAATGGAGCTGATAACGTGAACAGAATGCGCAGACGTATGCAAATGCATATGTTGACAGTCAGGTAGAACAGCCTATAGTAGCCCTTGGACCGAGGGATATGATTACACAAACATTTAATGGTTCTACACCTTCCACAGACAATATTAATACATATAAATACATTTAGACCACTTAACTTGGTGATTGCTATCGGGATGTGAAGAGACTTTCAACCAGCATAACAAAAAAATGTTTTTTAACCAAATCAACTACCCTGCCTTTAACAACTAACTTACTAACTATTAATAAGCAACAAATTAGGAATTTATTGAGGCAAAAGTCATAGTTAGTTAATAGTGAAAACTGATCCCCAAACTAAAGTGTGACCAGAACTGATCAGTTTTTTTTTGTCCATACAGTGGAAGTCAATGGAAAGCAAAACCTGTCACCAACATTTTTCAAAAATTCTTCTTTTTGTGTTTCACTGAAGAATGAAAATCAAATAGGTTTGGAACAACATGAGGGTGAATAAAAGATGACAGAATTGTCATTTATGGGTAAACTATCTTTTTAAGCTGGGATTGGAGAAATATGAAAAATGATTAGGGTGATAATTCACCTGATTCTTTGTGAAAATCCCATAATTTAATTAGAGTTCAGTTCTAACTCATATTCAGAAATAAATCAAATATGTGTGATCCTCGGCTTCTCTCCTTTAATGGTTATTGTGGCCTCTCTAATCCCTGTGTTCTTTAATCGGGTCTTTGTCTTGTCCAATTGCTGTCTTGGCAAAAATCACAGGCTGAATAAAGTGTTTGTACTAAAGTCTTCTTATGGATTACCAACATATCCTGCCTTTGCATGCAATACTGTTTCTTGTTCATCCAGTTGGGATTTTCTTTTTTGTGAAAAACCTTTCTGAAGTCAGATGTTTTTATCTAAAGTCAAACTTTTAGGGTAAAACACTGGAAATAATATATATATATATATATATATACACACACACACACACAAACACACATGTATGATATATTTTAATTTAAATACATCAAATACTACAATGGTGTGTAAATGTGTTGCAAATTTATAATATATATAATTATTTTTGTCATATTACCTTAATGAAAATGTGTTTTTGTTTGCTGGTTTGTTTTTTGCATTATGATAATAAGAATTGAATAGGAACTTATGCTTAATTGTCATGAATATAATGTCACAGTGCAAAAAAAGTTAATATTTAATATAATATAAACATCTGTTCTCCAAATCTCTTGTCATTAATCCCTTGTCAAATCACTAAGTCGATTATGACAAAAGCTTGATTTATTTGTGTCAGGGAAGATTATTTACACCCTTCTGTTACACCTCTACATTTCTCTGTTTCGCTGTGTTTCTCTTTCTCTGTCAAGGTGTGGAGTTGTTGTGCGACCGTGATGTTGACATGGCGACGCGGGTGCAGGACCTGTTGGATTTCCTGCATGAGAAACAGCAGGAGCTGGACGCAGCCGCAGAGCAGCACAGGAGACACCTGGAGCAGTGCGTGCAGCTCCGCCACTTACAGGCCGAGGTCAAACAGGTAACATCTGACTGTCTGTCTCTCTACAGTCTGTCTACCCATCCAGCAATGCAAGAATCATTCAGGCACATGCATACATGCTCATGTAAGCATGGACTTAAATTTCAGATCATGATACAGCTTTGTCAGCGAAGAACAAAACAACCACTGTGTGATGTGTTCTAACACACCTCCATATTAATAAGTGTCATGATTAATTATGCAATAGAGATTTTATTTTAGAGGTGGGAATTTCCTGAGCAGTGACTCATGGTTAGTGAATGTAGGCCAAACTGAGGTTGAAAATTAGACATTACCTTGTACTTTAATACCTCTGACGCCTTGTTGCATATCTTTGGTTTATTACATTGTCACACAATTTAGCTTTTTGTGATGTAACTGTGATAGATTGTCTTCCTCCAGTAAACAATGATAATTAAGATCATAATATTTTAGGCAGTGGCCTTTCTTTCACAAACAATGATACATGTAGGGTTCAATGGGGCTAAAGGCACACTTTAAGGAAAATGTGTATTTTTTTTTCAGTACTTCCATAATGTATGATGTCAGAATTTTTTTAATTTTTTTTACATTGATGGAACAACACATTTTGTGGGGAAAGGAATCATAAAAGTAGTTTGTTTCGTTTAAAAATCATTTAAAAAATGTGATTAGAGATGGCATAGAGGTCCTTTTACCCAACAACCAGGGTAAATGCATTTACATTTCGTAAATCTCATAAATTTAAATATGATGACTTTGTTATAAACATGGTGATTATCTCTAATGTAGACACCTAAATTTAATTTAACTTAATTTATTTTAATTGCAACTTTATTAATTACATTAACAATCATTATTACATTACATTATGGTCAAAAGATAATTTGTTAATATTCAAATACCTAAAAGCTTGATATTTTTATATTTACATATGCATTTGAAATACTAAATTACTATTAACTACTGATCTGTTAAGCATTATATAATGTTTGTTAACTATTTTTTAATATTGAGTGAAGTGCGGTGTTAATAGTTTTGAATAGCGGTTCTGACTGCATACAGGGGCTGATGGGAAACAGAGCAGTTTTATAGCCCTGGGCACGCTTAAAATCAGAAGGAAAAACTAGGCCAGGAGGAGCAGCTGGTAATCTCATTTCATCCTCTCATTTATTTATTTTATTGTTTATATTTTAATTTTTGTCTGGACTGCTCTAGAGGAAAAGAGTGATTAGAGATGTCGAGGAGCTGGGATGCCCGTGTTGTTTAAGGTCTGACATGGCCACAGAGTATTTGAGTGGGTGTGTGGTGGTTAGTAAACATGTTATCATGTATTTGGTTTTATAGTGAAAATGTGTGTGTGTGTGTGTGTGTGGCAGTTTTCAGTCTGTTTATTTACATTTATGGAAGGAACATAGTTGTGTTATTTGTGACTGGCAGTGTATCAGCACTAAAGCAGGTGTGTAAAGTGTGAGTCAGTGTGTCAGGAGATGGTGTGGAATTTAGACCTGAAGGTGGAGTCAAAGAACACATCTGTCAGTATTAAATATGTTCACTTTCCCCACTGATGCAACCCAACAGTTAACAGCACACCATATGCTTACATGTCTCAACTTTCATGAAACAGTGCTTTTTGATTTAGTGTAAAAGGCAGTACTTACTTTCTGTACAGTGGCAGTGGGTGAACAGGTTGGTGGTATTGCCCCCTTTTGCACTCACTGTTGATTGGCAAGTCCTGCAGACTGAGGTGATTAACAAGCCACTATCGCGGAATCCAAATACGTCTCACACTGGCGAGCTCATTTTTTATCCGATGCCATTCTTTTGCTCGGCAGTAGTACCTGCGCTCTGTGTCTTTTCTGTTTTATGATAAGTGTCAAACAGCATTAAGGTGCAATACCTCCAGCTACATTGGGATGTCAGCCAGATAGTTAGTGGTAGTTGTTCACTTTTAAATATCATATTATTACTGATATATTGCAACACCCCTAATTGACACAATAACGATATTTCATTATTTAAATCATGATTATCATCGATACTGGTATACAGCGACACCCCTACTGTGAAGAACTTTTCTTTCTAAAAATGAGAGTATGTTTACATAGATAATGTGTATGTGTGTTTCAGGTGCTGGGTTGGATCCGTAACGGGGAGTCAATGCTTAATGCAGGTCTCATCACAGCCAGCTCTCTACAGGAGGCAGAACAGTTACAGCGGGAACATGAGCAATTTCAGCATGCTATTGAGGTACCAAACAATCTTTTTTATTAGCATTTAAATGTGGATGTTCCATAGACATGCCAGTTTTGTTTTGTTTGTTATATTTTTTCTTATGCTAGTCTTTTTTTTGCTCCAGAAATAACTGACTTATTCAATATTAGTTGTTTTATATTTCTTTTTGCAGTTGCCTCTTTCAGACATCTATATGTAAATCATAAAAAAATAAATAATAATAAAGGCCCTCATGATGGCCACAGTTTTTCTTGTCAAATGAATAACTCCACTCACTTTTCAAAGTGAGGTTTAAGGCCAAAAGAGAAAGGAAAAATGGTTTTCCATGGCATGGACCATTTTTTTAAAATGTCCTGCTCATTTTCGCTTTCTCTTCTAATTTTTCACTTTCTCTTTCATTTTGCTTATCTTTTCATTCAATGCAGAAAACCCATCAGAGTGCGCTGCAGGTGCAGCAGAAGGCAGAGGCTCTGCTACAGGCCAATCACTACGACATGGACATGATCCGTGACTGCGCAGAGAAGGTGGCGTCTCACTGGCAGCAGCTCATGCTGAAGATGGAAGACCGCCTCAAACTGGTCAATGCCTCAGTGGCTTTCTACAAGACATCAGAGCAGGTCAGTGAGCTTGTCTTAATAGTGATTCTGTCATTTTTGACCTCTTGTTCATTTAGCACAACAAGTGGTAGACATTTTGAAGACTTTGATCATAATTATTTTGCCTTGGCGATTTGGGATTTCCTTAATGTGATAAACAGTTTTTTTCCAAAGACCATAGATATACAAAGACAGTTCAGTCCTATTACTTATGAATGGGAGAAACTGCAACATGCGGGGAATAGTCCCACATTCTAAATGAAGGAGCAAATCACTGAATGGTAAAGTCGTTGCATCACTGCAACTGCCGTTAGAAGCTCCGGTTCCCATAGAAACCTGAGACTTGCGCTTATGACTGCACATGTGCATTGGCTGGTCTAGCCTGAAAAAAAGATTTTTAATGCTATTTGAGCATTCATGGAGCAGTTAATTTCAGATTTTGTTGCTGATTTGAAATATGTCATTTAATTGTGAGTTCAGAAGGCAGTTTTTGGGATTTCCAGATTCTACCATTCATTTAGATAGGACTTGGTCTTGGATGCCCGAAATATTTATTAAAGTGCCCCTATTATGGGTAATGAAAGGTTCAAACTTTGGGTTTGGTAGTCCCCAACAACAGGTTGACATGCATGTTTTTATCTCTTCACTTTTGGCTTTTTATCTCATAATTATAGTATTTCATAATTTAGATTTTTTTTTTTATGTGGTGGAAATAGGCTTCTCTATTACATATCCAGGTTTGTTTTTGCTTATATTTCTTATGTATAACGACATGTGTGTATTCTGCAGGTGTGTAGTGTGCTGGAAAGTTTAGAGCAGGAATACAAACGAGAGGAAGACTGGTGTGGAGGGATTGATAAACTGGGACCAAACTCCGAGTCTGATCACGTGATGCCCATGATCAGTAAACACCTGGAGCAGAAAGAGGCCTTCCTCAAGGTACCTAGCGCATACACACATGCACACACATACAGGTTCTCAAGTATCATTCCGATCGTGACATTAAAAATTTGGTGCAAATTTAATCATAACTGACCCTTTTTTTTCTGAAGGCATGCACACTAGCAAGACGCAATGCTGATGTCTTCCTCAAGTACTTACACAGAAACAGCGTGAATATGCCGGGAATGCTTGCACATGTCAAGGCCCCTGAACAACAAGTCAAGAGTAAGACTACTTTTAAAAAAAGCCCTTTTATGACTGGTTTAAAGGACCAAATATTAAGCCAAATTTTAGTTTGAAGTGAACCATTATTTGCTATTTGATTAGCGTTATTATATGATTATCATGTTCTGTGTTTCTGATTCTGTCTCTGTGTCCTGCAGACATCCTGAATGAGTTGCTGCAGCGGGAGAACCGGGTTCTGCACTTCTGGACCATGAGGAAGAGAAGGCTTGACCAGTGTCAGCAGTATGTGGTGTTTGAACGCAGCGCTAAACAGGTCAGTTCTGGTTTAATCCAGGTCTGAACCAGTAAAAAGGCAGAGCAGTGTACAGACGGTCTAGCAGAGCCTGCTTTTTGAATCATTTTATAGTCTGGTCCAAATTGTGTCTCGTTTTGTCAAGTAACTTAGACAAAAGTATCTCTTTGTGAAGAGGTGCACCTGAGATTGAAGCTTCCACGTTGATGGTTTGCCTTTCAACAAAGCAGTAACTTGATCTCATTATAAAAATGTCACCACACCATCTTCCTCGTACAGACAAAACCAAAATATAGTGCAAAATGTGATTGTAAGTATTGCTTTACAGAAAATAAAGAACAAAAAAGAAGTGAAAGATTTCCTTACAGCTTAAAGGGTTAGTTCACCCAAAAATGCTGTCATTAATTACTCACCCTCATGTCGTTCTAAACCTGTAAGACCTTCGTTCATCTTCGGAACACAAATTAAGATATTTTTGATGAATTCTGAGAGCTCTCTGACCCTCCCATAGACAGCAATGTAATTACCACGATCAAGGTCCAGAAATGTAGCAAGGAGATCGGTTAAAAAAATCAATGTGACATCAGTGGTTCAACCGTAATTTTACGAAGTTACGAGAATACTTTTTGTATGCAAAGAAAACAAAAATAACGACTTTATTCAACAATTCCTCTCCTCCGCGTCACCCTATAGCTCCATTTCGGAGAATATCCACTGAACGCAGATACGTTGTTTTCGTTCAAATCAAAGCGTAAACCACGTAGAAAACGTATCTGCGTGACGCAGCTGACACAGAATAGCATACACTGTTTACGTTCAGTGGATATTCTCTAAAATGGCACCAGGGTGACGCGGAGGAGACGAATTGTTGAATAAAGTCATTATTTTTGTTTTCTTTGCATACAAAAAGTATTCTCGTAGCTTCGTAAAATTACGGTTGAACTACTGATGTAACATTGATTTTTTTAACCCATCTCCTTGCTACGTTTCTGGACCTTGATCGTGGTAATTACATTGCTGTCTATGGGAGGGTCAGAGAGCTCTCAGAATTAATCAAAAATATCTTAATTTGTGTTCCGAAGATGAACGAAGGTCTTACGGGTTTAGAACGACATGAGGGTGAGTAATTAATGACAGGATTTTCATTTTTGGGTGAACTAACCCTTTAAGGTTTATGCTTGCCATTAATTTGAGCAACTCATCAAAAATAAGACATATTAATAGTAAAGTCATGTCCCTTCTTTAGAAATATTCCTGCTTTAGGGAATGCTAAAAGGGATTAGAAAGGAAGAAAATAACGAGTTAGGCTTTAACATGCCGTCCTGAAAACAACTTAAGGAAATTGGAGGGAATAGGAGAATAATTTACTGGATATTGTTATATATTAACAGCAACAGTAATAATAATAATGTTTATTTATTTTTATTTATTAAATGACCAGACTGCAAAAACACTATCTCTGTTGACAGTTTTTAATTTTAGGACAAAAATGACAGACAATGATTTCTAGCATGACCTCTGGCTGGTATATACTTAAATACAAATTTGTATAAGCAAATATGGATACATATACTGTACATACTAATGGAAAGGTCATTTCAACAGATGTAATTAGTCACACATCATTAATGATAGTGTTGCATTTCCATCCTTTTGGAAATAATAAGGTCTGACACAGTGGGAAAGCATGGTGCTACAAACACCAAGGTCACGGTTTCAGTTCCCAGGAATGAGAAATTCTGCCGTTGCATTGCCATATTTGTGTGCGGTATGCATCATAGAGTGCATACGAGTGTCATCTCTTAAATTTCAAGAAAGAGGGTAGGAAAATATAATTTCTTCACTTTCATCAAACATCAGTTTCGCTTACAGAATTTTGTTCTTCAAACCCTACTGTCTATTTGAGATGAAATTATTTTATGTCATACACAATTGACTAGAAGGCCTCAACAAGTATTTCTGGAGTCTCAAATAACAGAACCACGTCAGGTCAAGCATTCTGCTATAGAAACCTGAAAGAGGATCAACTGTCATGTATCACATGCTTGAAAAAAAAGTGTACTGTAAATTTTGTAGCTCTTATTAGCACTTCATTTATATTGTTGCCCTATTATGATGAAAAAATAACTGAAAAGGTTCTCCTAATGCACAAGTTGTGTAAATTGTGTCTGCTGCATAATTACAGTGTAGGGTTTCAGGAAGTCTGTGATACTGGATGGAGTTTCTGTCTTCGTTCTGTGTTTAAATGCTTAGTAATTGAGAGGAAGGACTGTAGTTTGACCACACAGTGCTCTGCTGCAGTACTCACAGTCTTGTGTCCTGATGTTCCCCAGACCCTGTAATGAGGGTGGCCCACAAAGTTCCTCTTTGACACACAGAAACATTTTTATCAGTGAAAATTAGTGGCAAACCTGCACACAATGCAACCTGTTCTAAAAAAATTGATATGAAAATGTTGATAGAGATAGAGCACTTTTAGAGATCTCACTCCCTCTTGTGGACACATGAGAGTATAACATATACACATTTATTCCCACACACTGGCTTTTTGTTGATATCCTTGTCTGGACTTCCCTTTTACAGCTATTGTTAATAAAAGCTAATTATAAATTCTATAAACTAAACCTAACCTTGAAGACATTGTTGTGTCCCTTTACTGCTTTTCTGTTGAGGCTATTTTCAAAAACTTTGCACCCACAAGATTAGAAAAACAACAACAAAAACACATGCACACATTCACATTTTATCCTCTAAGCGTCTTATTTTTTCTTGTCATTTTGTCTGGTTCTGCAGGCTTTGGAGTGGATCCATGATACAGGAGAGTTTTACCTATCCACACACACCTCCACTGGCTCCACTATACACCACACACAGGAACTGCTGAAAGAACATGAGGAATTCCAGATTACAGCCAAGGTATGTCTCAATTAAGGGACATTTTGCTTTTCTTTTTTCCTAGATGCCTAGAAGCTGAATCAGAACGGTTGCACATCAACATTTAGACCATATTCTATTGTCCGTTTGTTGTCATCATTTACTCTTCCTTTCGTTGTTCCAAACCCAACGTTCTTTCGTCATTGCAATTGAAAAGAAGAATGTTTTCTTAATGTCTAGAGTGCTCTTTTACATTGTGAGAGTGATGCTGTCAAGCTCCAAAAATCACAAAAAGGCACCATAGTAGTAGCCCTGATGATTTTGCTAAGTCTTTTGGATTTTGCTAACTTTGTAATATGCTAACAAACAGGGTATTTATATTTTAGGTGACTAAAAAATTTAATTAATTAAAAAAAAAATGTGTTACTTGAAATGTAATAAACTTGAACTAAAAATAAAATGTATTAAAAAAATGTAAAAACGTATTTTATGTTAGTTGCTGAGGCAATATTTCTTATTTTTATTTAGAAAATATATTGGGGGGAAAATTGTCAAATAAAAATACAAAGCGTACAACATCACTAAAATAAAAACGAATTCAGGTAATATGCTAGCATATACAGTAGCTTGCTGAAAAACGTAATAAAAAGTTATTCTATGACTGTGATTGTCAGCATGTCGCAGGTTTGTCAACTCACCAGCAAATCACAATAGACCTCTCAGATTATGTTTACACTCTGATCTTTGCCTCTGTGGAATCAGTGCAGCTCTCTCTCTCTCTCTCCAGCAAACCAAAGAGCGGGTAAAGTTGTTGATCCAGCTGGCTGATGGTTTTTGTGAGAAGGGCCACTCCCATGCAAGCGAGATTCAGAAATGGATCGCCTCGGTGGACAAACGCTACCGTGACTTTTCCCTCCGCATGGACAAGTACCGTTCCTGCCTGGAGAAAGCGCTCGGCCTGTCCACTGACTCCAACAAAGCGGTGAGAGGGCTGTGAGAGTAGGTGTGTTGATGTGGCCTGCATGGCTGGAGTGTGGATGAACAAAACGTTTGCTGTAAGAGTCGTTAACCATGTTAATTTATGAAAGAAAGGTCATTTCTAACCATTAAAGCATTTCGTTTGGGGTTTCAGAGTAAAGATCTGCAGTTGGACATCATTCCAGCCAGTGCTCCTGGTGCAGAGGTCAAGTTCAGAGATGCCAACCATGAACTCAATGAGGAGAAGCGGAAATCGGCACGCAGAAAAGAGTATGTCTTTTAAACCTGATTATATGATATCAAGCCAAAAGCAGGAAGTGCTGAAAGGGCAGGGTTAATACTTCATCTGATGAAAGTCCAGCTTTAGTTACTTTGTGTTTTGAGGAAACACCCATAAATATGCATACTAAAGGAAACGTGTTTTAATTTTTGAGGTTTTTATACTAGATTGAAATCCCTCCCAGAGGTATTGTGCTTTCAAACAAATGTTGACAATAGGTCTCTGGTGCATTGCCCTGTTACCTCTCTCTTTTCAGGTTTATAATGGCGGAGCTCATTCAGACCGAGAAGACATATGTGAGAGACCTGCGGGAGTGTATGGATGTAAGTTCTGTTGTCACGGTTTGCTCCGTACGGACCGACATTTAGAGGGTGTGGTACACCAATGTCCACTTTGGACAGATCACAAAAGCCCTGTGCTATAAATGTATTCACTGCAGTACAGCCCAAGAACAATCCAGTTTCTCCAGGAATAGCTGCTGTTTGATCTCATGAAAAGATGGGTGTCATTAAAACACTGACCATGTTTACATGCATCATTTTTGAATCTCCACGTTTCCACAACTATAGGAATATTCATGCACTTTGGAATACTCATGTAATCATATTCCGAAAATAATGCATGTGCATTATTTTTCCTTCATTCTCTTCTGGGGTGAAAAAACTATCAGTGATTCATTTATTATGATGCATTTTCAGAATTTTGCACGGTAATTTAATCAGCTCATTTATTTTCATTAAGTGGGATTTATCTGTATATTTATGTTATGTTTAATGTGTGTTTAAAAAAAAAAGATCAATAGTCGTCAATAGTTTGACTTGATTGTTCTATCGTAGAAACCAGAATTAATTTTGTTTTGATATTTAAGCATAAACATTAATATTCGGTTTCAGTGCATATTCTGGATAATATGGTTTATGACCCAGAATTCTGATTAATACTGGTAGACAGCTAGAAAATGGAAAGGTGAAAATATTATCAAAACTGTAAAAACGTTCAAAATTGACCCTTTTTAATATCATCTTCTTGTTGTTTTCATAATCATCTTGATCAAATTACAGTACATTTGATATATATATAAATTATTAGAGAATGTTCTTCGCTTCAGAAATAATTTCCGCAGACATAATTGAAGATGCAGTTGAAGAAAAATCGTATTAACCAATAAAATCAGAGTTAACTATCCACAATCTGAACACATCCAGATAGATAAAATTCCTTATTTCCTATTTCAGAACAATGTTAACACTGAAATACAGGAGTTGTCTTTAAAAGTGTAATAGTATTAGCCTGTTATCACATTAATGGAAAAAATTCGAAGTGTGAGTGTGTGTGTTTCAGACATATCTGTGGGAGATGAGCAGTGGTGTGGAGGAGATTCCCCCAGGGATTGTCAACAAAGAGCATATCATTTTCGGCAACATGCAAGACCTATTAGAGTTCCATCACAAGTCAGTGAACCTTATAACCTGCGATTCGTATAATTATGTATTCCTTTACTTACCATTTTGATTACTTACTTACCATTTACTTAACATTAACATGCTTCTCTGTCCTTTTCTCAGTATTTTCCTTAAAGAACTGGAAAAATATGAGCAGCTTCCAGAGGAGTTGGGTCACTGTTTCGTCACATGGGTGAGTGTCAGTGTGCTAGAGATAATCTTATCAAGAAGTGCACTAGACTCATGTAACATTATATTGACATTAAATCAGATCATTAGAACACATATCTGGGTTGCACTGTATTTGACAGTACATGCAATTACAGTTTACATTCAAAGAAAGTACTATAAGAGTAATATAAGGTCACTTTTTAGACTTAAATGGGTTTAGTTTTAGGTTCAGGGTTAGTACCTTGTTATTATAGTAAGTACTGCACATAGTACATACATTAAGCTTCAAAGGTTTGGGAATAAATGCTGTTCTTTGTACTTTCTATTCATCAAAGAATTCTAAAAAAAAAAATTACTGTATATCGGTTTCCACAAAAATATTAAGCAGCATGATACTTTTCATCTGTGATGATAAAATGTTATTTCAGCAACAAATTAATGATTTTTTTAAGGATCATGTAACACTGAAGGCTGAAGTAAGGGCTGCTGAAAATTCACCGTTGCCATCGAAGGGAAAAAAACACATTTTACATTAAATAATAAAATAAAATTATTGTTGTTTTAATTGTAATATTTCACAATTTTAATGTCTTTCCTGTATTTTTGATCATATAAGGTTCCTGTTAACAGAAAGCAATGATTGAGTGCATATTGAAACAATTACAGCTATATTACACTATTTATGAAGCATCTCTTAAATCAGTGTTTATTTAAAGGGGTCATATGATGCGATTTCATGTTTTCCTTTCTCTTTGAAGTGTTACAAGCTCTTGGTGCGTAAAAAAGATCTGTAAAGTTGCAAAGACTAAAGTCTCAAATCCAAAGAGATATTCTTTATAAAAGTTAAGGGTCAACCACGCCTACCCAAAACGGCTCGTTCTAACACGCCCCCACATGTCTACGTCACTATGGGGAAATATTAGCATAATGCCGCCCAAATGTGCATGCAAAGAAAGAAGGTGTGGTTTCAGGAACAGCAGTAGTGTTGATGCAGCCATGTCAGGGAGACGCTGTGTGATTCAGTGCGAAAGCAAAAGCACTTTATTTGGCCCAATTCCGATTTTGCTATGACAATCTGGCGCTTCTGAATCAGCGACTGTAAGTATGTTTTGTTATTAGTTTAAGTATTTGCTATTGACTGTTCAAATTCTGAGTTTTGTGCAGCGCACAGTAATGCGTCGTGTGTGTGTGTGTGAGTGGAACAGGGTCACATCACAGGAGAGTGAACTGCCTGTCAGAAATCATAGCATGTCAGCTGTCTTAACCACGGCTTGTGTACTGCATCATCACTGTGTCTGTCACGCGACTCTGTTGCCCTTTCTCCAACTACGTGTTTGAGAGAGGCGGGGCATAGAGGACCTACAATAATGTACAGTATTTGAAAAATAATGTGTTTTTTGAACATTAAAGCATGTCAACATATTCCGTTACACCAAATACACAAAATAATGATCTTTAAAATAGCATCATATGACCCCTTTAATGATTTCTGATAACAGCTTGTCATTCTAAAAGAGACACCAGTTCTTAGAAGTGAAAAACAGAGCATCTTCTTTTTTTTTTGTATGCGTTTTATTTTTAGGCGGATAAGTTTCGGATGTATGTGAATTACTGTAAGAACAAGCCTGACTCCACCCAGCTGATTCTGGAACACGCGGGGACCTATTTTGATGTGAGTATTAAGCAAACTAATCATAAAATGCATATGATTGTGTGTAAGGACATACAATTCTGTGAAAGTATCCCTTTTACACCCTTTAATCAAGGAAGTTACATTTATTTATTCAGATTATGTAACACTTTTTGTGTGTATTTGACAGAATGTGGCTGTTATATAAATATGTATGTGACATTGTGTATTTGTCATAGTATTAGTGTGTGTGCGTGTGTATGTGTTGGAATAAATGTTTGTATGTGTGTATGTGTGTATGAGTGAGTCCGTGTATGGCTGCTATGGTCTGTTAATCATTTCTGTTCTTGAGCTGGTAATTGGAGGTCTTAGAGAGAGGGCACTTCCTGTGTGTCTGGGGGTGGGTGGGGGACCAGTGATGCCTCACTACTAAACTGTTGCCAGGCGATCAGAACAGATGGACTCTTCTTTTAGGACTGAGCATATCTGAGCTTAAGATCTGCTTTTGAAAAAGTGCTATCAAGAAGCTATTTAGAATGAAAAAGCTAAAGATAAATGGTTACTGATTGTTTTCCAGTATGTGTTTAAGGTGTTTGTGTGAAAGATGTTTTTTTTTTTATCATCAAAAGCTTAAGTGTGCTTGTATGTGTACAGGAAATCCAACAGAGACACAGGCTGGCTAATTCCTTATCATCATACCTTATTAAACCTGTTCAGAGGATCACCAAGTATCAGCTTCTGCTGAAGGTACTCAGCTGTGTACTATCACACATTAAATAAACTCAGCACAGTTCAGATTGTTAACCATAAAGATTCTACAAAAAAAGCAATAATCATATTTTTAGCATAGACTCAAAAAGACCAGATACAAACTAAATACAAACCCATCACACACTCAGAACAGTTCCATCCATCACAAACCCAGCATTGAGACTCAATGAAACTCAGCACAGTAACTACAGACCTTACTCAAAGCCAGCATAGACTAAATACAGGTCCATCACAATATTAGCACAGAATAAGCACAGACCTACTACAAAGCCTGCACTGAACCAGCACTGACCCATCACAAATCGAATTACAGACTAAACACAGACCTACCATAAGCCAGTAAAAAAAATAATAGTTTAAATGTGCTCAGAAACAGCACAGATACATCACAAACCAAGCACAGATTAAAACCAAATCTAGCACAGACCAAATATAAAACCATCACAAACCCAAAAGAGACTAAACACATACCCAGCACAGACTTAATCTAGAACTATCACAAACCCAGCACTGACCAAACACAGAACCATAACAAACCCAGCACAGACTTAACATAAAACCACCACAAACCCAACACTGACCAAACACAGAACCATAACAAACCCAGCACAGACTTAACATAAAACCACCACAAACCCAACACTGACCAAACACAGAACCATAACAAACCCAGCACAGACTTAACATAAAACCATCACTAACCCAGCACTGACTAAACACAAACTCATAACAAACCCAGCACAGACTTAACATAAAACCATCACTAAACCAGCACAGACTAAACACAGAACCATAAGACACCCAGCACAGACTTAACATAAAACCTTCACTAACCCATCACAGAACCATAACAAACCAAGTACAGGCTTAACATAAAGCCATCACTAACCCAGCACTGACTTAACATGAAACCATCACTAACCCAGTCCTGACTAAACACAGAACCATAACAAACCCAGCACAAACTTTACATAAAGCCATCACTAACCCAGCACTGACTAAACATATAAATATCACAAACCCAGTACAGACTAAACATTAAAATACCACAAACCTATCACATACTCAACACAGAACCATCACAGAGTTAGCTAAGACCCAATACAAACCGAACACAGAACAACAGCAGTCAGACACAAATTCAGCACAGACCCAACAAAAATCCAAAGTAGACTAAACACAGACCTTACCCAAATCAAAATGTGGGTCCAAAAGTGCAATTGTTATGTTTGTTTGTAGGAACTATTGACGTGTTGTGAGGAGGGTAAAGGAGAAATTAAAGATGGCCTGGAGGTTATGCTTAGTGTGCCCAAAAAAGCTAATGATGCTATGCACCTCAGCATGCTGGAGGGTGAGTAATACAGCTTACTAAACCAAACCCAATGATTCTTCTTTAATCTCGTATCGTTGTTCAACCTCTCTTTCCTTTTTGCTCTCTCTCACTCTCTGCTTCATGTCCTCTCAGGTTTTGATGAGAACATTGAGTCTCAGGGTGAGTTGATTCTGCAGGAGTCATTCCAGGTTTGGGATCCAAAGACTCTGATTCGTAAGGGCAGAGAGCGGCACCTCTTCCTCTTTGAGATGTCTCTCATCTTCAGCAAGGACGTCAAAGACTCCAACGGCAGGAGCAAGTACCTCTACAAGAGCAAGCTCATGGTATGGGTTTTACTTGTAAAGCTGTTTAAATAAATTATCGGGTCATGGATGGCCATACTTTATAATAGACTGAAGTATTTCATGTTTGATCTATGCGTTTTTACTCTGCCTAGACCTCACAACTAGGAGTTACTGAACATGTGGAAGGAGATCCATGTAAATTTGCACTCTGGCTTGGACGGACACCTACCTCAGACAACAAAATAGTCCTAAAGGTATGATTCAAGTTCCAAATTGATACTTCGTCCAAGGTTTTGGTTTCAGTACAGCTGTCACTTATTTTTGGCTTCTAATAAATGTTTTCTTTGCTTTCAAGTTTATTTCTATCCAAACATTGCTAACTGACTCAGCATACAAGCATGTTTCATTACTGAAAAGTTGTCCCTTATCTCAAATTAAATAGATCTTTCCATTAGTCTTTGTTATAAAAAAAAAAGTATCATTCATCTGAGGATCCTTGAAATATACCACATGAGTGGATATGTTTTCAGGTTTTGAATGTTCAAGTACTGTGGCTCTGGCTTGAGTCATTTCATTGTATAAAATTATTTGCTAAGACTTGTAAGCACTTATGTAACTTGTGTCTCTGAATGGTTGCCCTTCATCACTGAAGACGTAATTGAATCATGTAATGAATCATATGCCATTCCATGTGTTCTCACATGTATATACGTAGACAGACACATGGATGCAAAATGGGCTTACAGTTATTAAACATTGTTTCCACCTATTTTACTTCTGTAATCTGATGAATTTCCAAGTGAAAAGTAGGATGGGAATTGATTTTATCCTTTGAGAATTGATTTAGTTTCTTTGACAGGTGGTTGGAGGCTAGGGACCTTAAAGGAAAGTACATTAAGAAGCAGGGCAATTTATTATATTTTGATAAAAGATTAGAAAAACTTTTTTTTTTGAAGAATGTGCATTATAAGACCAGGAACACATTAAGTAGGTAAACAGTGTTTGACTTCATTTGAACTCTGATTGCATGTTATCATTATTTTTGCAACAGATTTGTAGGCTTTGACAATTCCAATTACTATTTATATCTGTTGTGTAAAAGGTTCATTAATGTTTTGTTGTGTTCAATGCACCCCCAGGCTTCATGTATCGAAAACAAACAGGACTGGATTAAACATGTACGCGAAGTTATCCAGGAGCGTACCATTCTTTTAAGGGGGGCACTCAAAGAGCCAATCCACATTCCCAAAGCCACTGCAACCAAACACAAGGGCAAACGGTACGTTAACAACTCGCATTAATCCAACTCAATAATCATGTATGGGTCTCTGAATCTCAGAATATGTTAACATGGAAGAAACAAATTTTATGCATATCAGTATCTTGTTTTTGACATCGACTGTCTAACTGTCTAACTTTTTCTTGGTCAGTTTGCACTTTTGAATGATATGTATTATATTGACTAACAGGGATGGAGAGGACCTAGACAGTCAGGGTGATGCAAGCAGTCAGCCAGACACCATCTCCATCGCCTCCCGCACCTCCCAGAACACACTGGATAGCGACAAGGTGAGTGTAAAAATCTGTCAACCTTAGTCTAAAAGTGCCATGCTACACCCGGTGTTCAGTTCTGGTGTTTTGGTGGCATGTTTAAGCCTGCAGCATTTTAAGACAATGAAAATTGTTTAATGTCTGTACTGAATGTTTTAGCCTCACTCTAAAATATTTTTTTTTTATACCAAGATTTAAAATGTAGTTTAAAAAACCCTTTGCGCCATCACATTCAAAGACCACTGTAATGAAACTTGTAATAGTATGATCTAAAATCAAGTTCTTAAAGGGATAGTTCACCCAAAAATAAAAATTCTGCCGCAATGTAAACCCATAAGACTTCCCATTCATCTTCATAACACAAATTAAGATATTTTTAATATTCTCTCATATTCTCAAAATCTTCACACAGTAAGTACAAAACAATTGTAAATAAAAAACACCTGGAAGCTCAAAAATACTTGCTTGATTGGTTTGTTCTCACGTGTCAAGTAAGCATTGTTGCTCTTCTGTGTTTACCGTATTTGATGAGCTCTATGTATGTGCAAGGAAGACTTTGACTGCATTTTTTGGGGGGTAAGCGATTTTAGCGCTCATAGAGCACTATGGACATTTGCAATGCCGATAAAGTTTATTAAATCTTCACCAAAACTGGTTCTAATCATCTTCAGTCCAATCTTCACAAAACAAAGTAAATGGATTTCTGATGTTGAAAACTTTGAATGCGCTAGTGACTAACTAGAAGTACTATTTATCTGTACTAGTTATCTTTACTGCAATATCCTGGTGAAACATTACAAGTAGAAATACGTATAGCCTTTAAACAGCATATCCTACAATCTCCCGCGAGGATTCTATGACTAAACAAGTTTACATGCCATGTTTATGTCATCTGTGTGGTTGGCCCCATTATTGCTGCTTGAAGCTGTATTCCATAATTGGCATTTCATATCAGATGGATGAGCATTCATTTGAAGTAGTTCATGGTTGCATCTTGTTCTGATCCAAAGATTTAAAGAACAGAATCTTGTTCGCTCCCCTAAATTTACACTCTTCTTTAGAGATAATACTGAGCTGCTGGAAAATCATTGAAATGTACCTGAGCAAAAAAACATTTGCTTCATTCATCTCTGTCAAGGCTACCTCAGACAAAAGGCTGCGCCACACCGACTTGTGTCCAAGAAACAGGCTAAACCTACAATAAAACTGATTTTAATTATGAATCAAATCTTAAAGAACAGCTGATTCCAGGCATTAGGTTTTAGAGACAAGGGTCACATATGGGTGAATCTTCAAATAGGGCCACTTTCACGACGTAAAATCTTGACAGATGATTTTGGTATAATGTTTGATGGTGGGGATTTTTAATTTGAATGAATGAATGTTTAAAACAATCTCAAATTTGAACCTGTGCGATAACACTTTAACAGTAATAAAGCTACTCATTATCATAAACTTAAAATTAATTGCATCTCTGTCACTATGCAGTTGTGGCAAGAATGACTCATCAGTAGTGAGGTGATAATGAGGGGACATTATTGGGGACATTTTTTGTCAAGTTGTTCGTCAAGTGACATTTATTTATAAAGCGCTTTATGCAATACAGACAGTGGTATGAGTGGTAATGTTGTAAAATTCATAAACTATAAAAACTCAAATTTCAGCTGTAAAGCAACTCTACAGAAGACAATAGTGCCATTATTCAGCTCAATTTATTGCAATGCTGTTTAGTTCAACAGTGTCAATGTTGATTATGAAGTTCAGTTCAGAGGCAATTACTGTTATATAAATCAGTGTCATATAAATTAACTTCATTAACATTTTTGTGAAATTATTATAGGGATGAATGTTAAAAATTTGCAAATAAAGTAAAGTTGTAAAAGTCTTTATAATCTCTTATTTAGATGATTTAGGGTGTTTATTAGAAGCTTTGGTAACACTTTCTATGAAGCCCGTATTTTAATATGTTATAAGAGTATTCTTAAGGCATTATAATGAATGCATAATGTATAATAAAAAACCTTATAATATGTTGTATCATCTCATGAGTAATCATAACAACAGTTTTAATGCATTATAATATTTACTTATTTGTGGTTATAGCTTTTAAGATTATGATGATTTATAATGCAATGAACACAATGCATCCTCTTAACTTACAATAGATTATGTTTCCCATAGTTATAATGTATTATTAGTCTCATATCTTGCCATTGGCAACTTACTTTACTTAAAGCAGACGAAGACCACTTATAGATAACAACAACAACAATATTAATAAAAATAAAAATCATATTTTTCTTAAACAGCCATATCCATCTCAAGATATGAGACTTATAATCCATTATAAATTAAGTGGATTTAACATGGTGTTTATTGCGTGTTATAAATAATCATACTCATAAAAGCTATAACTGCAAATAAGTAAGTTTTACAATGTATTATAATTGTTGTTATGATTATTAATGAGATGAAACAACATGTTTTATGCATTCATTATAATGCCTTAAGAATACCCTTATAATGTGTTTTAAAAATGGGCTTCATAGAAAGTGAAAAAGTGTTACTAAAATTTTTTATGTATACAAACATTTTAGGAAACAGAAAATTTCTCTTAATTGAAGAATCATCCATCCAAGAAGTTTGTGCACAGTGGCGTCCAGTAGTTCCGACGTTCCATTGACCTGATTACCAACAGACTTAATGAAGATTCCTCATTGGGGAACGTTTGTTGCTTCGGTTGCTTTGGATTTAGCAGCACAGATGCTTGTCTTCCCACTCCCAGTCAGAGCTCTCCTCTCACACGCCTTCACACATGTGCGTGTTTTTGTCACCGAAATGTATTGCAAGCCTCCTACAGCAGCACACGTTACTTGCTGATACTCTCCATACTCTCATACACACTTGGACACACCATCTTTATCTTTCTGCCTCCACTTCCATGTCGGTCTCTTCCCTGTCTTGTTGTGACATACACGAACACGTAAAGAGTATCTCGCTCTCACTAAATTCACTCATGTACCCTGACGACCCCTCACAATGACTCACTGTTTTTATCTTAACGCACACAGAGCCCTCTCAGTTCACGGTGAGGTGAAAAGGTGAAGCTCTCAGAAGCAGACGAGTTATTGCACGTCACTTCTAATGAGCATTAATTTGCCTCCTGCTCCTTTAAATCTTGGCACATTGTGTCCGTCTCTGCCTCCTCTCCCTTCCTCCTGCCAGGCGTCACTCCTTCAGACTGATTCCATCTCTGTGGCAATGCGAGGATGTGTCAGCTGCCACTTTACCTCACTGGAGTTCTGAATGCTTGAACGTGAACTGTAGAGGAGATTCATTTTGATAAGACAAGAGGAAAGCAATTTCAGCGCTCTGTCTTCCAGATTGAAGGATATGGCATTGTCGGAAATGTTTTTTTGTTTGTTTTTTTGACCCAGACCATCATTCCATGTGATATTTACTGAGTAAGGACGTATCAGGGGGTGTTGTTTTGGTAGAAACATGGCGTGTAAAGATTCAGGGTCAGTGGCTCACCTTTTGAGCTCGTTGGCAATGCCACATTACCAGTGGGTACGTTCGGGCTGACTTTAGACGTGTTTCTTTTTTTTAATTAGCTCATTTTTGTTGTCTTTATCAAAGATATTTTTTAATGTGACTTTTATGCCTTCCTTCACAGTTGTCTAGTGGCTCAGAGTTGACGGTGGTCATCCACGACTTCATGGCCAGTAATGGATCGGAGTTGACTGTACGCAGAGGTCAGACGGTGGAGCTGGTAGAAAGGCCCCAAGACAAGCCCGACTGGTGTCTGGTTCGCACCACTGACCGTTCACCTGCCCAGGAGGGCCTGGTTCCCAGCTCTATGCTTTGCATCGCCCATTCCCGAAGTAGTATGGAGATGGAGGGCATTTTCAACCATAAAGGTAAGATAGAGAGTTTCTTGTTTCCTGCAGATTGGGTTGGGTTAGATTTGTTTTGGACTGGATGTACTTAAAAGTTTAGGCTTTTTGAATGTTTATGCTGGTCCTTCTTAGATATGGGGTCAGATCAAGATGGGTCCAGGATTTAGAATGGTGTTTATTTAGGTTTACACTTCACAGAGACTGCACAACTTGTATTTGTCAGTGTGTTGAGTTTGTGAGGTCCTTAAAATCTGGAATAGCGTTTGATGTTCCTCTCCAGTCATGGGAAGAGCTTCTGTGTAAATGCTTGAGGGATTACTCAAAGACACGCCTACACACTCGTCTGGGGTTTCCGGCTGGTCCTTTGTGTAAGACTTATTAGGTAACCACCTTTGACTTGATAAGGATTTCAGCTTTTTAATGGATCTGTTTTGGTAGCATTTTAAAAATCTAATTTACCTCATGGATTGGTTTTTAATTATATTAATTCAAAAAAATATTATGGATACAGACTTCTAGCTGTGTGCAAGCCTAAACATAAAATACACAAACCAACATTAAATCGGATTATCCTAATGTGGTTGCCAGATATTGTGTGTTTTCGTTCAGGTGGGATGAATGAAAGCTGTGTACAGGTGTGTGTATCTGCTCTTGACTCACCCTGAACCCAAATAAAATTTTAGTTGCAGTCCAGCTTTGCTCTTGATTGTTAGGGTTGAAGTGTGTTAAGCATGCAGTAACCATGGTGATGGGCTGTGTCAGGTGATGAACAGGGTTGCCAGGCTGCAGGGGATTTCCCTGCTAAGACCGCATCCATGTACACAGGACAGTTAATGTGATTTTGGTCATGCGATTCAAATCAGCCATTTTGTAAACAATAATACATATACTACCAAAAGTTTGGGGTCAGCATTTCTTTTTGAAAGAAATTAGTACTTTTATTATTTATTATTTATTATTATTTTAAAGTTATTTTAAATTGTAATATTATTTCACGATATTGCCGTTTTTGCTGTATTTATTATCAAATAAAAGAATCAAATAAATGTATTATAAAAATAAATGTAGTACATTGTATGTCATTTATTATCATAATAAAATACTTTTGAATAGGGGTGTAACGGTTCACAAAATTCACGGTTCGGTTCGATACGACACAGCGGTTCCGGCTGGTCCTTTGTGTAAGACTTATTAGGTAACCACCTTTGACTTGATAAGGATTTCAGCTTTTTAATGGATCTGTTTTGGTAGCATTTTAAAAATCTAATTTACCTCATGGATTGGTTTTTAATTATATTAATTCAAAAAAATATTATGGATACAGACTTCTAGCTGTGTGCAAGCCTAAACATAAAATACACAAACCATATACATACTACTATATATATACATACTAGGGGTGTAACGGTTTGGTTAACGGTTTCACAAAATTCGCGGTTCGGTTCGATACGACACAGCGGTGTCACGGTTCGGTACGTTTTCGATACAGCAAAAACAAAGAAATGCCAGTGAAATTTCCTTGATTTTTACAGTTTTTTTATTTATTAAAACTAACATAAAGTATGATCTTAAAAATGTGGAAGGCCTTTTGACCTTTGCCGTTTATCTAGACATAATTACTGATTATAATGACTTATACTGTCTTTTTACGCGTTGCATCGCGCTGCTTAAAAAAAAAACGTCTGCATTTGTGATCGGAGAAATGACAAACTACAAGCGCTAGTCTACACTGTTCAAATCGTCAGCTTTAAATATGAAAACGTAACGTTACTTACAGTCTGTGAGTCACAACAGCCGGCATTGTAGTCTACTCTACCAGGATCAGGAAACGTCCTCCATAAAATGTGCTGCACACATCTGAATATTTGGGTTGAAGTGTTCTGTAACAGTGTTGTAAATACAACTTAACCACTGATTTCTAGTTGTGTCCTCTTTTGGAAGGCCAAACTAAGTAGTTTCGCTTTCACAACGAAACACACAGCGTCACACACGGTGGGCTTGAGTGAGGAGCGGCCGGTGGGCTTGCGGCAACCACATGTGACGACCCCGGGCTGGACTCCGCTTCATCCACGGTGAAAGCCGATCTGGCGATCCACAGCTTGATGTATTTCCGCAGCGACCAGCACAGATCAGCTCTAGGCATGACGATGTGGATATCGTCCTCTTTTGGAAGGCCAAACAAAGTAGTTTCACTTTCACAACGAAACACACAGCGTCTTCACGACATGGCGGCAGCAACAATACTACAGCGAGAATAAAAGTTACGCCTTCTTTCTTTGCGTGAACATTATGCAAATCTTCCCACATCGTGATGTAGATATGTGGGGGCATGTTAGAACGAGCCGTTTTAGGTAGGCGTGGTTAACTCTTAGCTTTTATAAAGAATATCTCTTTGGATTTGAGACTTTAGTCTTTGCAACTTTACAGATCTTCTTTATGCACCAAGAGCTTGTAACACTCCAAAGAGAAAGAAAAAATTGAAATCGCATCATATGACCCCTTTAAACTTTGTGTAAGTTATTTGTTATTTTATATTAGGCCTATAGCATTGTGTATTTGTATTCGTTTGGTTAATAAATTAAACATTCTATGTTTAATGTGAGTTTGTCGTACTGTTTTGTTGTTGTCCATTTAATCAATTGATGCCGAATTGACACTAATTAAAAGTGAAAGTAAAATGCGCACAGGCATTTACAAGCCATTTAAAAGTGAATAAAATAAAACTATAATGAACTACCTCACCGTCACAACCTGGAGTACATTATATTTCACACACTTTAAGCTCTTTTATTTTCCAAATGTAATAGGATTACTCCAACGAATCGCTCGGTTTGTAATGCGTACCGAACCGAAAGCCTCGTACCGAAAGGTTCAATACGAATACGTGTATCGTTACACCCCTACTTTTGAAGCATGTGTAACAATTGTAATGTGACCTATTTCAGAAAGAAGATGATTATTTGGCAGAAAATAATTTAGACAAGATTTGATTTTATCTGTTGAGAGATAGCTGGATGGTTGGCTGTTAAATGTTTTTATTATTTTATTTTATTTTATTTACATGTGACTTTGGTTATAGCGCAACGGTAGAAACAGTGGAAAGGTTGTTTTTCTATTACAATATTCTGTCTACAAAAATGTATAGTAAAAATATTCTATACTAAAAATGTATATGGTCCATTTTAATTTCATATTGTATTTAAAGTTGTAATGATATTCTAGGACTGAAATACAGTTTTGTGTATGAAAACATCTAGGATGCGTCAGCATAAATTCATTTAGGAACTTTCTTATTGTTAACATGTATTTGAGGATTTAATTTGGCTGTAGTAAGTTCTAGTACTACATTAGTCCACCAGTTCCTCATTATCAAAGGTGTGTAACTTGGAATTCATGGTGGTTAGTCGCTGCTTTTGAAAACGCTGAATGGACCATGATTTGTGACAAAGACATGATTACAAAGGAAAAGCATGTGGTAAATCTAAGAGCGTCACCAGGCAAAGATTTTTGAGGTCACCCACACAAGGATGACTGGGCAGCATCTGAGAGAAAATCATTAGTGTGTGCAGGGTGTGGTGTTCAGTTTGGGGAATTCTGGGAAGTTACTGAAACTTATTTTTAACTCATGATGTAGTTAGAAAATGTTAGAAAATATTGTCCTAAAAGGTATCTGCTGTAGCCTATCTGTTTGTCTGTCTGTCTATTAAAGAGATAATCAATGAAAAGCTTGTAAAGTAATATAACAGTCATATTTTTTTTTTTTTTATGGACTGATATACTATAAAATGTAAATGTAATGAGAATCTGGTCTAAAATGTGTGGACAAGATGAAATACAAAATGTCATGAAAAAAAGTTTTTATGGTCATAGCAATAGGTTTACTTCTCTATATGCAAATTATATGCAATATGACCTGCTTATAGTCTTTGAGATTTTCCGCAAATTAGAAAACTAGTAAATAATCTGAAACTGTCTAATTGTGAGAAGACTTGTAACTCTGGCTCTTTCAGAATCACATCGTTCATATTAAAGAATTGTAGGTTCACATAAAAGAATCTAAAATATCTGTAACAGCATTATTTTTTGAGATTTTAATAATCTAATTGGGTGAATCTCGCATAGCCAACCTGTCAAGACTCCTATCATATTGCCCCCAAGATCATGTGAAACTTGGAAAACCACAGGGAATTTTAAAAATGTGTTTTCCTGGGAAAGTCATTGAAATATATAAATACAAAAAAGAATAATTTACAGTGACGTAGGAAATACATAATTTTCCACATACTGTACATTATTGTTTCTCCTCTATGCCCCGCCTTTCTGAAACGCGTTGATTTTTACAAAGCTCATCGGTCTG
>NW_015505489.1:313964-320166 GCF_001515645.1 Sinocyclocheilus grahami
TTCTTTCTCTGTTCTCTCTCTCTCTCTCTTTCTCTCTCTCTCTCTCTCTCTCTCTCTCTCTCTCTCTCTCTCTCTCTCTCATTCTGAGCATAACTTAGTCACAGCTGTGCATGAAACACCAAACCTCCCTCTTTCTCCATCCCCCTTCCTCTCTCCCTTCCTTTCTTTCATAGTCCATCACTCTCCTCTCAGCATTATGTGGTAAAATCCTTTCAGTTTAGAGGAGTTAGTGTAGTTTGCCTCCTCTGTTCGGATCACTTCTTGGTATGGCACATGGAATACACTCATTTTTATCAGTCAGGCCACTTTGTCACATGGGTTCTGCTTCAGGACGCTCAGAAAACTGCAAGTACTGGCTGCTGGATTTGGGTACGTACCTTACAGGACAACAACACTGTCAGGACTGAACACGATAGTCATACTCTGCAGCTTAATATAGTGTGGTTTGTTTATTTAAGAACTTTCAATGTATTCAGGAAGTTAAGCGTAGGGTATGTTGATAAATCATATGCAGGGTTTATATTAAGATTCATATGAAGTGATTTTGAGGCACTTCTAGACTACACGAAGAAGTAGTACTCTATTTATTGATCTATAAATTTTCATTGCTCATGACATCTAATAATAGATAAAGCTTGGTCATAGAATTTAGCTGAATTAAAAAAAAATTATTCCTGTCTATTTGGTGTTTAACACTGTTGATGTGTTGGGTGCTAATAAAATTCATTTTATTCATATTAATTGAGTTACCACACTTTCACTTTAGTGCATTTTCTACAGGAGTTGATTTTGAGCGGACGTCAGCATTTAAAAGTTGCCACTGTCTGCTTTTTATATTGGCAGAGCGAAAGTGAATAGATTAATGACATGACATTACTTTGATCTATTAACCTATTTAAATATACTTTAAAAAAAGCAATTCATGCACAAATGTGACCCTGTCTGTGAAAACAAGTCATTTTTTTGGTGATTTACTGTTTTCTATATAAAATCATCCTTCATAAGGTAAAGAACATTTATGGTTAATGGTTGAAATCAAACTTTGATGCTTGTTATCTCATAATTAGATTTTGAGACTTTAGCATGGATTTCACAGAGAGGGGCACAAATTGGAAAAAAAGATTGTTCTTTATGATGATCTACGTCTGAATTTTGAAAAAAAAATTATTATTTTTTAAGAACACATTAGTAAGTAGTTTATCATGACATTTATTATAATTAACTTAAATTAAAATATTATTTACATATTTAAAATATATGAATATATCACAGGTCCTCCCGACTTTGTGTCAAAGACAACAAGTTTCTTAAAATTAGTTTGACCTTTTTTATGATAAGGCAAAATTTGTTTAGTTTGTCTTGTGCATTTTCCCCAAAAAACTGACTGAATATGGCTGAATAGTTCATGATATTACTAAAATAAAATAAAATATCCTTTGCCTTGAAAAAAAATATATACATATGTAAAAATGTTTTTGGAAATAATTGTTAATGTATACCCCGATTACATTAACTTAATGACATAATTTAGAATCTTTTTCAAATTTAAACTTTTCTTGAAAATATTAACTTTTTTTTTTCAAAACCTTATGAAATCAACAAGAATACAAGTACTTTTGTAATATCTTAGCATATGTTTTAAATTATTTTTCCTTTTTTTTTAATGTTAACACGTTTGTCATTTGTCATTGACCCAAATAGCATAGCAATAGGAATTTATGATGGTGTTTATATTTGGCTTTCGTTCACAGGCTGATTGATTTAGATTGCTATGTTGGTGATTACGTCTTCTTGTATACAGTCTGGGAAGTCTCTGTACCCCCAATAAAGGTCGCTATGCACACGCAGCAAAACATTGTGAAACCTGTGCATGTGTTTGTGAGCGAGTCTTTATTATTAATTCAGACTTAAGAGGCTCACAGCGAAACAGACTAGATGATTATGCTTATTTGAAAGTGACATAAATTAGAGTTTTCAAAATAAATCTCTTTCTAAATATTTTCCATGACGTGAGAGATTCAAAGTATGAGTAAACATAATTTGTCACACCTCAAGCATGTGATATCACACCCCTTCATAATTAATCAACGCTACCTCAGTTGGGACGGAGAGTGTTTTCTGTAATATTTCAGATCTGTTTATATATGATTTATATCTGGTGTAATGTACAAAATACTGTAAGTTTCATATGAGGGGACAGTTGGACACGTACACAGTGTCCAACACAGGACTCATTTCTGTGGCGCTGAAGGCTCGGTTTGTTCAGGTGCGAATTTAACGACAGTGCAGAAGGAGTGAATTTGTAACAGAACTGCAACCACACACACCACATTCATCACTGATATATCTAGTAACAACACACAAAAATCATAGACTTAGATAATCATATTCAATTACCATTACTCACAAGTTTTCCAATCTATTTGTCCGAAATATTCTGTTGTGGATATTATAAAACCAACATGATAACGTGTGTTAAACTGGCCCTTTTTTTTTTTTTTTTGGTTTAACAAACCAAAATCAATGCAGTCAATTAAAATAAAAAAAAAACTGCATTGTGTATCAATTAATGTATTATAAAACTGTATGTCTGCATGTACATACACTACCATTTATAGTTTGCAATCAGCCATTTTCAATTGTGATAATAATAAGTTACTTCAGCACCAAAGAGCATATTTTAATGATTTTTGTATAATGACTGCTGAAAATGTAGCTTTGCCATTACATTTTTAAATACAATAAAATAAAAAACATTTTATGTTAAATCGTAATGATATTTCACAATACCTTTTTTTTATCAAAAAAAATGTATAATTATGAAAAAGCATTATATTGTCAAGAAGACTTGTAACATGTCAAGAATCACTTAAAGGGGTACAGAAATAACTGCTAAATTAATTTTATGTTAGACAATTGTCTAACACTTCTAATAGATCCCCAACATAAAAAAAAGTAAATAAATAATAATAATGGGACTAAAGTTTACAGTTTTAATGAAAAGTGCCCAAAGATGCCTTATTGCAACAGTAAAAATTATTAAAACAACTCCCAGAATATATAAGTAAATATATACTAGTTTGTTATTTCCCACTCATATCCCAGTAAATGCATTTGGTAAATGAAGAGTTGTTTGTTTTTAAGTGCATGATTTGAAAGTGTTATTCATGTCTTGTGGTTTCCAGTGTAGAACACTTATAAATACAGTGCAACTCTTCCACTGGAGCTATTTTTGTATAAAAATGCGCCACAACTGCTGAGCTGTTTCATAGCTTAACAATGTTTATTTTTTATTTCTTCCTTTCTATTTCTCTCTCTCGCTTTCTTCTGTCCTCACAGAGAATGAGAAATGAGGGATTGAGCAGTGGCACTCTGTCTAAGTCTTCCTCCTCAGGGATGCAGAGCTGTGGTGAGGAGGAGGGGGAGGAAGGACCAGACTCGGTTCCCCTGCCGCCCCCTATGGCCATCCAACAGCACAGCCTTCTGCATCAGGACTCCCAGGAGGACAAGGTAAATTCCAGTCACCAGAATATAATTTTGTGAAAGGATTTTTATTTTTTTTTATCTCTATTGATTTGTTTTAAGATTTTGTGACTGCTTCAAAAATGCAGTTTAAGACCAATTAATAAATTAGTCCAATACTAATTGTTTTAGTTAGAGAACAGTCCTCGACAACCAACTCCAAATTTGTATTCAGGTCTTGCTACAATCTCTGGAATGCCCACTTTTAGCAATCCAATCAATACCTTACAGATTAAAGCTCACCCTACATTTCCCCAGGGACTGTTTACTAAGAAAAATGCCACATTGTTGTAAATATGGTTTCATGCTGACTTCATGTTGACCAATGATGATAGTTTAGAAGGTCTCTGACAGGCCTCTCTTAACTGCTGTCTGTTTTCTCTTTGTTTCTTAATGTTCTCCAGCATTATGTTGATTTCTGTTCTGCCTCTGTTTTGTCTCAGTTTCCTTATCTCTCTATGTAGTCTTCTCTCCTCCTGCTTTCTCCTCCTCTTTCCTTTTTTTGCAGTAATTTTTTCTACTTTTACACCTCATCCTTCTTGTATATTTTCCTTCTTGTCCATTAATTTATTTGAATACTCCACCTCCTCGGTTGTCCTTTGCCGGAACTTGTTTATTGAGGCACAGAAACTGATCCTGTTCAGTAGCATTTCTAAAAATGTGAACTTCTGACTGTTATAGACTGAGAAAGCCCTTGACCTTGTCCGTGACCTTTCATGTGCCCCTTAATGGAGTATTCAGGAGTGCGTACAATCACATGCGATGGGCCATGTGTGCACTTACTCTTTACTCAAAACAACCTAAATTTTCCAAACCAAAGTTCCTACTTCCATTCCCCCTACAAATGCCCCTACCACTTTGAAATCAGCCCCTGGTTGACAGGCAAATACAGAAACCACACCCATTGCCATATTTGGACTGGAATGTTTCCGCCTTCAGTGTCAGAACACTACAATGGTGAGCATCATTGCAGATTCACATAATAAATGGATATTGAAGTCTATAGTGACTTTGTGGTTCACTTTTCAACTAAAAAAACTGGATCCAGTGCTAATTACTGATTAAATTTAAATAGTCATTCAACTATGTAACCATAACCCAAGATGGTGTCACACCTCTTAATGGACTAGGTCTCATGAAAAATAAAAAAACACATGTAAGGTTTTTAAAATGCAAATTAGACATCACCGAATGTAACACCAATAATCAATTGAGTAAGTGGTATATCCGTGCTGAAACAAAAAACTGTTTTGTTTTGAAGATTCTGAACATTGACTACGTTTACATGGACATCAGTAATGTAATTATTTACCTTATTCTAAATAAGCCAATATTAGGATTATGGTGTTTACATGAGTTGCTTTTAGAATATTCCTTTCATGTTCCTGTTTTACATGTTATAGTACATAGTTCGATTAAAGGGGTCACATGATGCTATTTTAAAGATCCATTATTTTGTGTATTTGGTGTAACAGAATATGTTGACATGCTTTAATGTTCAAAAAACACATTATTTTTCAAATACTGTACATTATTGTAGGTCCTCTATGCCCCGCCTCTCTCAAAGCCCCCTCCTTTGACAAGCGCAGTCTGCTCTGATTGGCCAGCTGACCCAGTGCATTGTGATTGGCCGAACACCACAAGCACACGTCGGAAATGTAACGCCCCTTACCATAATCGCGAGCATCAGCTTTCAAAGTAAATATCAAGACAGTTAATAATGTCGTTAGTTTTACCATCAGTTCAAGCCCAAAAGGGCAACAGAGTCATGTGACAGCTGACGTGCTATGAGTTCTCACGGAGTCGCTGATTCTGAAGCACCAGATTGTCATAGCAAAGTCGGAATTGACCCTTTTTTTTTTTTTTTTTTAAATAGCCTTTGTGCACAGCCAGCCTTGTACTCTTCTAGGTTCAAAAAACTGTCATCCATAAAATGCGTTGCACAAATTCGAACATCTGGGTTGTGCTGTTCTGTTGTAAATAAATCTTAACCAATGATTCCTAATTGCATCTACTTTGCTTTCGCACTGAAACACAGCATCTCCCCGACATGGCTGCATCAACACGACTGCTGTTCCTAAAACCACGCCTTCTTTCTTTGCGTGCACATTTGGGCTGCATTATGCTAATATTTCCACATAGTGATGTAGATATGTGCAGGCATGTTAGAACGAGCCGTTTCAGGTAGGCGTGGTTGACTCTTAACTTTTATAAAGAATATCTCTTTGGATTTGAGACTTTAGTCTTTGCAACTTTACAGATCTTCTTTATGCACCAAGAACTTGTAACACTCCAAAGAGAAAGGAAAACTTGAAATCGCATCATATGACCCCTTTAATGGTACACGTCATTACGTCCCCACATGACGCCATCCGACGTCCCCTCCGGAATTTCATGTATAAACATATAGTTCATCTTTGTGATGATGCCATGTACAGTTCTGGGTGTTTCATTTTTAATTTTATGAAAGCTTCAAGTGCATTTAATTATGTGTACGTGCATACAGACGACGGCGGTTGTTGAAGCTCTTTTATTTTACCATCAAACGGTTGAGCACTGCCGTGTGTGCATCCTATCACAAAATGTGGGGAAAAGTCCTACACGACAGTAATAATGTGATTAAGGTGTTTACATGTCTATTCTGAACTTCAGTAATGCGACTAAAATAGGAATACTTCAC
>NW_015505489.1:320351-336702 GCF_001515645.1 Sinocyclocheilus grahami
TCCCCACGTGACGCCATCCGACGTCCCCTCCGGAATTTCATGTATAAACATATAGTTCATCTTTGTGATGATGCCATGTACAGTTCTGGGTGTTTCATTTTTAATTTTATGAAAGCCTCAAGTGCATTTAATTATGTGTACGTGCATACAGACGACGGCGGTTGTTGAAGCTCTTTTATTTTACCATCAAACGGTTGAGCACGGCCGTGTGTGCATCCTATCACAAAATGTGGGGAAAAGTCCTACACGACAGTAATAATGTGATTAAGGTGTTTACATGTCTATTCTGAACTTCAGTAATGCGACTAAAATAGGAATACTTCACATGTCTTAATTCGATTTCTGTTTACTTCGATTATGACTTTAGCCGGATTAAGGTAATCAAAAATCTCTGTTTACATGGTAGATTCTTAATCAGAGTATTGTCTCAATCGTAGAGTATTGTTGTCCATGTAAATGAACTGATTGTTACTTTTTTTCTCTTTTGCGTAGGCTACCTCCCGTCTGTCTGGACGTCCCAGCAGCTCAGAGACACCGAGTGCAGCTGAACTGGTCAGCGCCATTGAGGAACTCGTCAAGAGCAAAATGGTAGGAGATCACAGAGTTGTAGGAGATCACAGCTTGTCCATCTTTATTTATTTATTTTTTTTTTTACATTGAATGTTTTTGTATTGTCCACTTTTTCTCTCTCAGAGTCTGGAGGACAGGCCTAGTTCTCTCCTTGTTGAGCGAGGAGATAGCAGTAGTCCTTCTTTCAACCCATCAGATAACTCCTTCCTGTCTTCCTCCTCTCCCATCGACGAGATGGGCGAACGCAAGACTGGCTTCCTCAAGAGACGACAGTGTGTTCCTGTCTTATTTTCCTCAAATATTTGTTATATTAGCTCTCTAAAACACATAGTCGTTGTACGGCCACACCAAAATTAAATCTCATGTGTGGAACGTTTAGGTGACTGACTTGGACCATGAATAACATCAGAGCTTCCAAGCTTCTCTCAACACAAGTGTCAGTGTTTTGACCTCTACACAAAAAGTGCTGCAGGTCACAGAGGTTCAGAGAGGTATCACAAAGGTTTTTAGTTAGCTGGTATGGTGCATAAATAAATGGCAAAAGAAGACAAAAGTTTTCAAAAAAGTTTTGAACAGAAAAGAGTCGTACTGACTCTTTAATACATTGTAGAAAGTAAAAATAACTCAAACGTGAGTGACTCTTTTAATGACCCCCATACCGTCTTGGATTGCTTGTTGAATTTAGATCAGAACTGGTTCAAGGCAGGTAGCATATGTTTTATACATTACGATATGCCACGCAAATTGTCTTGTAATTATTGTGTTTGCTTTAAAAGTTTATCAGCAAACAGGGTCGAAGCTGAAATAGTTTGAACTTTAAACTTCTCATTTATATAGCTCTATAACAAATCGAGTTCATTTAGCTGTAGCTTTAAGGTTCATTCCATCGAGTTCAGTGCATTAAGGAACACTGATGTGAGTCATGTGAAAAGGATATATAAACAGCATTGATTCCTATAGAGTACTATAATAAGCATAAAAATGCGTAGCACACTCAAATATTGGGTACATTTGAATTAGATTTCTTAATTAGAAATGTTTTCTCTGATACGTTTTGATACTGAATGAAATACAATGTTTCTTTTGACTCTGCCTGCCATCTTGAATTGTTCTTTGATTTTAATGCAAATGTGTTTTTCTCTTTCATTTTCAGCTATGTACTGCTGGAACTGGTGGAGACAGAGAGAGACTATGTGAGAGACCTTGGTGCAGTCGTGGAGGTGGGCTTATAGTCAGTTATTTTAACGAATACCACAGTGAGATTGCTATGGTGACCGCATGCAACTGAACACATTCATTCTAGTAATCATAATCGGCAGCTGCTGTCAGGGTTGAGTTCTGTTTGTTCAGTGCTCTAGCTATCTATTGAGGAGTTACACATCTGTTGTGAATTAATCACATGGTTTGTTTGACATTGTTAAGAGTGTCTCTCTGAATGCCTTGTGTCAGCTGTGTTGGCACAGTGTGGCACGGGAAATGAGAGTGGTTTGGATTTGCCGCTTATTCAGAATGGTCGTCGAGTATGATCACATGCTTTACTTATCATTGTCTCCATGGTAACCATACTGATGTGTTCTGGCACCTGCAGGGATACATGAGCAGGATGAGGGAGGAGGGTGTACCCGACGACATGAAAGGCAAAGATAAGATCGTCTTTGGGAACATTCAGCAGATTTATGACTGGCATAAAGAGTATGTGAAAGTTACACACTTAGATTCCATTCTCGTAAATACCATCAAGACCCCCTACTTTCGTTTCCTGACATTAATGTTACACCTCTCATCTTTGTAGCTTCTTTCTTGGTGAACTAGAGAAGTGCTTGGAAGACCCAGATAGGCTCGCACCCCTGTTTATCAGACAGGTATGAAATTATTAATTGTGGGGTTTGGCAGATATCATTAAATAAAATTATGCAATTATGTTATATTTAAAGGTGAAGGATAGTCCCACCCCAAACTAAACTTAAACATAATGTTGCAGTGTCGGGCTGGTTGGGATGTTTTGTTAACACCATAAAGCTATAGTGTTGACACCTTTAGTGTGAATCAACCTACGAATTACATATAATTGTTTTACTCTATATTTAGTTGAGATGTGAGTATTTTTACACCCCCAAAAATGGCACACTTCACCTTTAATCCATAAAGAAGTAAATGCATTCACAGCTAAAAGAAAAGAAGTTGTGAGGCACTCTATAAGATTTTGAAGAATGTGTTTATTTGTTGTTGTTTTTTTGTTTTTGTTTTGTTTTGATTTTATGTGAACTATATTATCACCCAGTGAAATATCAAGAGTCGGGTATATGGTACATTCTACTTTACCTGCATACAATACTGGGTAGATTACTTACAAATTGTAGTCTATTACTGATTACAAATTACATTATGAAAATTGTTGCTAGTTAAAAAAATATATTTTGTAAAAAAATATATTACATTCTTTGTTATCAACATCATGAAATGCATTAAACATTACATTATAGAAGTCTTTTCAAAAATGTATATAAGTGGTAAATAGACAATTTAAAAGAAAAAAAAAGAATTGGGGTCAAATTATGAGTAATTTACTAATGAATAATTTAAAAATGTTTAAAGGGGTCATATGATGCAATTTCACGTTTTCCTTTCTCTTTGGAGTGTTACAAGCTGTTTGTGAATAGATAAGATCCCTAAAGTTGCAAAGACTAAAGAGATATTCTTTATAAAAGTTAAGACTCGTCCACGCCCTCCTAAAACGCCTCGTTTAAAGACGCCCCCACGTCTACGTCACTGTGTGGGAAGGTTTGCATAACACCGCCCAAAATTCACGGAAAGAAGGCGTAACTTTGATTCTCGCTATTGTTAGTATTAACAATAGTATTGTTAGTATTAACAATAGTATTGTTGCCGCCGCCATGTCGTGGAGACGCTGTGTGTTTTGTTGTGAAAGCGAAACTACTTTGTTTGGCCTTCCAAAAGAGGACACGACTAATAATCAGTGGTTAAGTTGTATTTACAAAACTGTTCCAGAACAGTTTAACCCATATATTCGTGTGTGTGCAAAGCATTTTACGGAGGACGAGGAGTAGTCTACAATGCCGGTTTTCTGACAAATAATGCTGACTCACAGCCTGTAAGTACGTTTTCATATTTAAAGAATTTGCTACTGACGATTCAAACGCAAGTTTTGAGCAGCGTAGAGTAGCACTTGTTGTTTGTCATTTCTCCGATCACAAATGCAGACTTGGTTTTATGGTTACGCGGCGCGATGCAACGCAACGCGTAAAAAGACAGTATAAATCATTATAATCAGTAATTATGTCCCCACTGGATTTGTAATGGATTTTATTGGTTTTGATCTGTCGCACCGGGACACGCCATCACATATGGTAAGGGGCGTAACATTTCCGTCACACGCTTGAGGTATTCGGCCAATCACAACGCACTGGATAGCTGGCCAATCAGAGCACACCTCGCTTTTCAGAACGATGAGCTTTGTAAAAATCGATGCGTTTCAGAAAGGCGGGCATAGAGGAGAAACAATAATGAACAGTTACAGTATGTGGAAAATAATGCGTTTTTTGAACCTTAAACCGCATAAACACATTTCATTACACCAAATACACAAAATAATGTTATTTTTTAGCAACGTCATATGACCCCTTTAATATATTCTTTTGCATTCCACAGAATAAAAGCATTCATGCATGTTTAGAATGCCATGAGGCTGAGAAAATTATAACAGTTTTCATTTTTGGGTGAACTTTTGCTTTACGTGCCATACTTGCACTAAAAGAAAGTGGTCAATATGTGATATAAACAATAGATTAGTGAAGAGATGAATTATAGCTGTTAGCACATCGTGTGTTTTAGCACAACTGGAAAGCTGTATTGACCAGTCAAGATGATTATACAAGGACAGGAACTATCCATTTTTTTTTAATCTTACTTAGTATAATGAGTACGTTTTGACCTTCTTTGTCTGAAATTCTGTTTTGGCTACAGGAACGAAGACTGCACATGTACATTGTGTACTGCCAAAACAAGCCCAAATCAGAGCACATTGTTTCAGAGTATATTGACACGTATTTTGAGGTAAGACTCAAGTCACTGCCTACATCGTGCCTGACATTTAAACATGAGTCATAAAAAGTGAGACAGCCTCATAACTACACTATCTCATTTTTTCTTTATATCTTCATCAGGATTTAAAACAGAGGTTGGGCCACAGGCTACAGATCACTGATCTACTGATCAAACCAGTGCAGCGGATCATGAAATACCAGCTTCTGCTGAAGGTCAGGCAGAGAAATATCATTAGCAAGTAGTAGTCATTCCTTCCATTACTACTGACCCATCTTTATGTAATAAATAGATGTTGAGAAAAGATCGCTATCTTCTAACATAAATTAATGTTTCTCATCATTGTTCTCGTTGCTTAATTGTAGGATTTCCTCAAGTTCTCCAAAAAGGCTGGTTTGGACACTGTAGAATCAGAGGTAAGGGTATTTGTTAAGACATGGGTTAGTTTTTAACTTTGACAATTGACTCATCCAGCACCATTTGTGCTACAAATATGAATGATTCTGTATCTCAAATCATGCAGCTTGAGGAAAAATGTTGCTAACTGTATGGCATTTCTAACCTTAAGACTTAATCTGATCAAAGTCTCAATTTATGCCTAGTAGATGATAAAGCTTAAAACATAAATCATCTGTAACCATAGCCATATCTACAGACCAGAATATTATAGGCATGAAGGTGGGAAACTTTGTCTTGGGCTAGTTAGCAAACCACCTAGCAACACCTTAGCAATCTCCTACACTTAAGTATTATTTTAACAAATTTTACACAAACAAGCACCAGTCATGTTTTCTTCAGAAAATTTAAAACTGTAGGTTTAAACTACATATGCTCTCTCACAGAAAGCGGTAGAGGTGATGTGTGTTGTTCCAAAACGCTGCAATGACATGATGAATGTTGGACGCCTCCAAGGATTTGATGTAAGATGCATTTCTCTTACCTTATTTATGAAAGCTTGTAAGCGTGTAGGTGGGAAGCTAAAAGCACAGCCATTAACAGTTGTATGTAGTACATAAATCAGCAGGATGTCCACAAGCTGTTCACAAACCTTTCCACATAAAAACTAATCAAACTAAGAATGACAGTGAATTTTCCTCATTTTGAGAAAAGAGTTTAGATGCCTGACAAAATTATTCACAATCCGAGCAAATAAAAAAATGACCACTCCTCCAGTTAAAAAAAAACCTTTCCACATAAAAACTAATCAAACTAAGAATGACAGTGAATTTTCCTCATTTTGAGAAAAGAGTTTAGATGCCTGACAAAATTATTCACAAGCAAATTATCCGAGCAAATAAAAAAATGACCACTCCTCCAGTTAAAAAACATGGGAACATGTTAGTCTAGTATTTCAAACTAGACTGTACTTATTCACTGTGTGAATATTCTTTTTTTTAGTGCAGTTTTGTACTTTAGTTTGTATTTATGTTTGCACATTCAAGGGAATTTGAATTGTTCTGAGGACTGAGTATTGTTTATTTTGTTATGTATGTGTTTAGGGTAAAATTGTAGCCCAGGGAAGACTGCTTCTGCAGGACACCTTCATGGTCTCAGACCAGGATGGTGGTCTCCTTTCCCGCATGAAAGAGAGGCGCGTCTTTCTCTTCGAGCAGATAGTTATCTTCAGTGAACCTTTGGATAAAAAGAAGGGCTTCTCCATGCCGGGCTATCTGTTTAAGAACAGCATAAAGGTGTGTAGACAGAACCACTGCTGTAGAAAACACTGTGCTCAAGACACAGTATAGCAAGTAAAAACATTTATCTCTTGTCTCTCTCTCTACTCTGCAGGTCAGTTGGTTGGGTCTAGAAGAGAGTCCTGACAATGACCCTTGTAAGTTTATTTTGACCTCAAGGTCATCGACTGGCAGTACAGAGCACTATGTGCTCCATTCCTCCAACCGGGCGGTTTGCCAGGCCTGGATCCAGCAGATCAGCAGCATCCTGGAGAACCAGAGAAACTTCCTTAATGGTAACACAATTTTAGAGTTTCCAAAAAGGTTACAAAATTGGAGGTTGTAGGTGTAAAGCCCCATGAACTATGAACAACCACCAAGTAATTGGCTTAACCCAGGGTTCCTCAATAGGCGGCCCGCGGGCCACATCCGGCAGGTGAGAGAAAATTTTTTGGCCCACGCTAATTTCAAATAATGTGGCATGAAAATTTAAACGCAGCATCAGAAAGCTACATTAACTTACATCGTGTCTACACCGGACGCAAGCAGCGTGGCGCGACGCAATAAAATACAATAGAACTCATTATAATCAGTGATGCTGTCTTGGATGCGGCGCGACACAACAAATCCCCGACAGTAAACTGCTGACTCGTTGTATTTATAACGTACTGACACAACGTTCTAATGAATTGCAATGCTTTGTGGCGTCCAGTGTAGATACGATGTGACAGCAAAAACATGGCAAGTGTGTAGAAAAGAAAAGTGGACATGAAAAATAGATGATTCAAATGTGAATGGACTGAACAGTTTTGAGTGAGTGAGTGAGTGAGTGATATCTTTGTTATGGAACACACGTGTTGGTTCGCAGTGAGTTCACAGTTTTAACGTACGTATTAAGTTTGCTTTAATTTATTTTCAAGATATGAGGTAAAATATCTGTTGTTGCTTTCACTATGGCTATAAAGATAACGCAAAATAATATTCAAACTCACACTAGACACTTAATCATTAACTGAGATTATCACTGTCATATTTTGTATGTTGTTCCTGTCGTGATGTCGCAGAAAATAAAAAACGTTCCTAAAATAGAATCTCATGTCGCTTATTGTGACGTGTCACTGTTGCGGGTCGTTAGGACAAAAACGACATGGAAAAGATACTTTTTATCGCATCGTGTCTGGTTGGGACACACAGTGTTACAGTTTGATCCCCCCCCCAATTCAAAAATATGAATACTGACAAATCTAATAATTGAATCTGCAATTAGGGAAAGTGGAGAGAAGAGATCCAGTCTGTGAATGAGCAGGAACAGTTGATTTGCATGGCAGACATGGAGATCCAGATTTTTTGTTTGTTCATTTGTTTTTAATATTAATGTTTTAAGTTATTCTGTATCTAAATGCAAAAATGTTCATAATTGTTTGAATAAAACAGACTACTGGGGGAAAAATCTGAATATTCATCTTGTGACCATCTTGTGATTATTTGAACAAAAGTAACAATAATATAATAATTGTAATAATAATAACAATTATATATATATATACTGTAGGTCAGTGGCCCTTGGCTTGGTATTGTTGGCAGAATTTGGCCCTCGGCGAAAAGTAATTGAGGAACCCTGACTAAACCTATGTTTTTGAAGTTTTTGTTATTGTTCGTATCTTTACTATTATACTTTACTTTTAACACTACTCTATATCCACCTAAGAAAATGTCTTTTATGACTGGGTTATAGTATTTAACACTTGCCTATTGTTGTCTTCTCAGCACTGACTTCACCCATTGAATACCAACGGAACCATGTTGGGGCAAGCGGTCTGGGTGGACCCAGCAGCAGTGGACTTCCAGGGGGTAGCAGCAGCTCTGCCATGGGTCCCAGCTGTGGCTCTCGGTCCCGAGCTTCCCGAATCCCTCAACCTTCTTCTCGTCTCCCCCAGCCAGTGCAGCATCACCACGCCCCCGCCCCAGATGACCACACTTCAGGTACGTGTCCTCTTCCTGACCAGGACCTAAACGGTGAGGTCCCTAGGATGCGGGTTCTGGAGAGCACCTTAAAGGAGCTACGCGAGGATACCCAATCAGGGACACCCATTCCAAGAGCCACAGTCGCACCCCTGTCTCTCCCCCTAACAAAGCCCCGTCTCAAAGTCCCCTTGCCCACTCTCTCCCCCTTAAATCCTCAGAACTTTACAGTCCAGAAAGGCTCCCCATTTTGGGCCTCAATGCCAGTCTCGCCTACTGGCAGGCCTGGCTCTTACACAGAGCAGAGTGACACACTGAGTCGCAACCAGTGTCAGACTCGCAGGCACTCCACCCACAGTAAGGAGTTGGACCGTATCAGTACTTGCTCTTCCACCAGTGAGCAGTCCCTGCATTCAACTCACAGCAATGGGGTAAGAGCCAATCTCTAGCTCCTGGCTTCAGTGAGGCCTAGTCCTGCTTCACCTCCACCTCCGGCTTCATACTAACCCGCTGGGGTATATGTGCGTTGTCCTGGAACTAAAAGAGGATTCTCACAGCCTGTTGTGGATATTAACTGGCCTGGTTTGACTGTGCTGAGCAACTAACAACGTACACTGTTAACCAGGATAACTCCTTGAGAGTTTCTCAGAAACTCTGTACATCCGTTGACTATCTCTGCTGATTATATCTGCTCTGAACTGGCAGGATTTTCTTTGTCTAATTGCCTGAGAAGACCTAATACGCAAGCATTGGAAGCACATAAACCAGCCAACTAACAATTACTAACAATTTTTTCTTTTTAACCTGCTTACGGCTTTTTTACAGTTTTCAAAAATGCTTTTTGGGATATTCTGTTTAAAAGCATATTGTGGGGTGTCAAAGGCCCATTAGTTACTATTGAAAAAGGAAGTTGGAGTGAGACATATCAAGGGGCTTTTCCTTTTTTTAAATAGCAAATAGGCTTTATTTGCATCAGAAGCCAGTCTGAAGCATAGGGGTACCAGGGGGAGCTATATTCTCATTCTAGAGAGCATTTTATTGGACAAAACATTTGGGTACGCACATGAGTGCATCAGCATATTTTGTCTGTTTCCTGGAAGAGAAAGACTGTACATTTTATAATCGGATATTTCTGTTCAAATATATCAGCTTTTAGCAGTCCACTAGCATATAGATGGTTTTGAAGTTAAAAGACCACAAAACTCCAATGTTGATTTCATGGGGTCTTTAAGGGCGTTAGATTTCCTCATTTAACCAACAGTCTTAAGGGGTAATCACACTGAAAGCAATTTGCAGCAACAAAGAGGCCAGAAGTCGTTTATTTTTAATGAGAGTAAGCGATTCGAAGCAACATGAGCGATTGAGACCGCTGATGATGTGACAGAGTTCAACATTGAGGCGACTGTCAGTGGGAACATAGACATTTGAGCTCACGCCATCCACCTCATGATACACTTAACCACAGTACAGCGTCTAGACAGCCATCAGCAATTTAACTGTGAGCTGTCAGTGTGAACGACTCTTTAGTGTAACTCGGAAGAGGATCTTGTAAACTAAAACTTTCCTTTGTAAATCTTTTCCTAGAACTGCTCTCGCTTGCTTTATCCTTGCTCTCTGACATGTCCAGCTCACTAAATGTCTTTCAACATACTTCATTTACAGAAATACTTCATCAAATATAAATAATGTAAAAGTTGCTACTCTGATGTTTTGCTATGTTTCTGCTTTTAGAGTGAAAGTAGCAGCAGCAGCAGTGTGTCAACCATGTTGGTGACCCAGGACTATGTGGCTCTAAAAGAAGATGAGATCAGTGTGTATCAAGGAGAGGTTGTGCAGACATTGGCCTCTAACCAGCAAAACATGTTTCTAGTTTTCCGTGCCGCCACAGAACAAGGCCCAGCAGCCGAGGGCTGGATCCCTGGCTATGTTCTGGGGCACACCTCCACCATTATTCCCGACTACCCTGATGGAACCCTCAAGTGAGGATTTGTTATTAATTGTTATTGATTATAGATTGACTGATTAGTTACTTCTAGAGTGAAGCAGGAACACATGGGTTGACCGTTGCAATTTTTGTTATTCAAACAAGCAGCAGATTTCTATATTTTATCCATGTTGCTGTCTTTTGCATGTTAATGTGCTGAAAATTACTAGTTGCATCAGAAATAAATAAAACTATTACCGTATTGTCCCGAATATAAGACGGTGTTTTTTTCTTGGAAATACATCTGAAAAAACCGCGGTCGTCTTATATTCAGGGTCTAGACTTTGACATGTCAATAATACACCCACAACAATAGGTGGTGCCAAATACGCATAAAATGAGTGTGCCATGAAATACGTAATGTAATGTAAGTGTTGTAAAGATCGCGAGTAAAATCTAAAGAGAAAGAAAACCTTACAGCTGCATGAGTCGTGACTGTCACGTTAGCCTGATGGGACCAACTCTATTTCTACCGTTAATAAGATTTTGGTAGGCTACTATTAGATGGATAGCCTAAATGTCCTAATTCAGATGGGCTACCTGTTTTTTTTTTATGGTATATCAAAAAGTGTATATTTTTTAAATGTGATTGTTGGTACATTTTACCAGTTTTTGCCATACTTTTGAAACAAAAATTAAAATAGGAAAAATATGCAATATGAAAATGATCGATATGATATATATGATATGATATGATATGATATGATACGATACGATATATATTTTGACAATGGGTCCTGCAGCAACACAGCCTCAAAACCCGTTATACTTCCATATTATATTTTAAAATTAAAAGAGAATACTCAACATGTGGCACTTGATTTTATTCATAAGGAATTGACTGGGTTTTGAAAACATTTAAATAATAATGAAAATAGTTTTTAAATTTTTGAAGCTTTCTTTGGAATAACCCATACAGCAAACAATAAATACATTAATTAATATTTATTTAAATTCATGAATAAGTCTTCAAATATATTTAAAAATATACAAAAATTGTCAAAAAAATATATTTGCTAAAATATGCTTTAAAATATATTTGCGTAAATATATATTTTATACCAATATATTTTTATATTTAAAGAATATAAATATATGAAAAAAATACATTTTGCACTATATATTTCAATCCAAGAAAATACATTCACGTATGTCACATCATATAACACATTTGAATAAAATTCATAAAATAAGCTTATAAAATAATAATAATATAAATGATCTACTAAAATAAGCATTATTCAATTATTAATGTAGTTTTGATCCATCCACATTCGCATTTACCCTAAATGTAGGCTACTGTAAGATTGGAAATGTATTTGGTACAATAATTTGGTATAGAAGGGTTGAAACTACATACATACTCTATATCAAAAATATATTTAATTGAGCTTCTCTGTTTACAGCATATATTTGGCATATATTTTTGTCAGAATTTTTTTTGCCATTTGGGAATGTGCACTGATAAACTGTCAAAATTAGATGTGTATTAAGAATGTTTATTAAATATGTAAGTAAGTTCATTTAGAGTTCATGTTAACCTTAAATTTAGACTGCAAGTGTGAAAGAAGACACCACCGTTTTTAAAACAATATTGACTTCTTGTTTGTTGTCGGATATTTATAATCTAGCTGTGAATGAGCTCTCTTAAAACAGTGCTATATTTGTCAATCAGGAAGTCCTCATCGTGGCACACAGCTCTACGCGTCAGACGAAAGTCCGAAAAGAGAGAAAAAGAGGGAAGGAAGGAGAGCAAACCAGAGAATGGCTATCGCAAGTCTAGAGATGGACCAGCAAATAAGGTTTCTGTAAAGGTACTGCCTTGACAGTCTAATGATTCATTACGTAATCATTACTCATTATGAAATTTCATGGTGATGACAATTTCTACATATGAACTTTCAGCTATTACATCATTGCTAATTTTCATTTTTTGCAGCTTTTGAATCCCAACTACATTTATGATGGTTAGTAAAAAATATTGTTCTTTCGTTCTTGGAAATCTCTCTGCATAGAATAAATTGTTCTTGTGTCATAATGAAACAGCCAAATGACTACGTTTCTGATTTGTTCGCAGCAGTTCCCCCAGAGTTTGTGATCCCCTTGAGTGAGGTGGTGTGCGACAGGGGCGACAGTGTAACTCTCCGCTGTAAGATCTGTGGGCAGCCCAAAGCCTCGGTCTGTTGGAGAGGGCCTGACCAGAGCACTCTCAGCAATGGTGGAAGATACACACTCACACACAGGTAAAACCAGGACACAGACATCATTGTACATGTCATGCACTTATACAGACTGCAGGGGGCACTTTTGCTTTATGGTTTCCGATCGAGTTTGAACAGTCATTTTGCTACTTTCATAACTGTTTACTGAAAGAAACATTTTGCATGCTAATCTTTCTGAGAAATTGTGTTAATGTTGTTCACTGACTACATTTGGTAGCATTTGGTTATTTGGACAAAAAACTAAATTCAATTAGTTTCACAATTTGTCATTGCTATTGGATAGACGAACTTAATCTCTAATTTTTGCACAATATCTGATTTCCTTGAAATCAAAATTCCTAATTACATATTTGTAAAATTGAATCGCTAAATAATATATATATATTATTTAATATAAATAAATAAATATGGCATATTCTCACCAAAAGTACTGTTTTGAGCCATGTGGCTCTTGATTAAAATCTACATGGCTCGAACTGTTAATTTTGGTGAGAAATTATAAATATTTTATTTATTATATAAATATTTTCTACTTTTGGAGCTATGGTGTGCCAACTTTGTTTTCATTGTTTGTTATTTTTTATGGTTGAGCACCTTCGTTGAGGTCCTAGAAGTGCATACTTTTTGTAAAAATGTACTCGAACATTAAAATGTTGTAAGTTCACACACAAAAAAAACAAAAGTTAAAATTAAAATTAAATTAAATAACCCAAATTAAAAAATAATTTGGGTTATTTAACAAAAATAAAAGCTTAAAAAAGTTGTACAAATTAAAAAAAAAAAGTTAAATATATTAAGTAAAAATGTACACATATTTAGTAAATAAATACGTTTATTTAGTAAATAAACTAAAAACATAAAAGAATACATTTACAGGGTAATGTACTATCAGCTAGTTTTTTTATCACAAAAATGATCTGGACTCCGATGTGAAGCATCTTGTATCATCCACAAGTGGTTTCTTTTCTGATTATGTCTCGCTGTCTGTAAATTAATTTGTACATTTGCGTGACTTACCAAATAAATAAGTGAAATGCTTTAATAAATGAATGTACATGAAATATTGAGTTGAAATTTGAGTGGAAATTTGATTTTATTCTTCTGTGAGAATTATTTATTTTGCTTGTGAGATCAAATTGGCTTGGGACAACAGTCAATATATAGTTTAGTGGTCATTATTCATTATATACATTATGTTGGTAACACTTTACAATAAGGTTAATTAGTTAACATTAGTTAACTACATTAGTTAACATGAACTAAGAATGAATAATACTTCTACCCATCTTAGTTAATGTTAATTTCAACATTTATTAATGCATTATTAAAATCAAAAGTTGTGCATGTTAACATTAGTTAATGCACTATGAATTAACAATGAACGACTGTATTTTCATTAATTAACATTAACTAAGATGAATAAATACTGTAATAAATATATTGTTCATTGTTCTTTTAATGTTAGTTAATACATGAACTAACATTAACTAATGGAACCTAATTGTAAAGTGTTACCATTATATTTTATCTGATTATGTATTCCAGGAATCCAATTTTTTTAAAATAGACTTTGCTGTACATTTGTGTTTTGATACATTACAATTTATACATTTTTGTCACCTAATTGTTTACTTTTTGTTCAGTGAGACGGGGGAAGTGACCCTCCGAATCTCACCTGCCATTTTGGATGACAGCGGCACCTACACCTGCATCGCCTCTAATGACGTGGGCTCAGTGACATCAACAGCCTACCTCAGGGTGCTTGGTCAGTTGAGTTTCAGTTAACACTGCTCGAAACAAAAATTGGTCCCACTTTATATTAAGTGGCCTTAACTACTATGTACTTACATTTAAATGAATCATTTTGTACAATGCAGTTATTGTGTACATATATGTTTTTACATTGTACTTATATTTTAAAAATGCCTGCATGTAATTACATCTGTAATTACATTTATAATTACACTGTTGACCCATCCCTGACACCTTAACCCACCCTTAAACCTACCCAGACCACCAAACGTGTCCCTAACCTTACTCGTATCCCACCTCAATAGCAGCAAAAGTGTTTTGCGATACAATATGAACACAATAAGTACACTGTACTTATTTTTTGATGTAAGTACATAGTAGTTAAGGCCACTTACTATAAAGTGGGACCCAAAAATTTGTAATAGTAGTCGAGTCAAGTCACCAACGTTGTTTTTTTTTTGTAGGCACTTCCTGTGACGGGATCCTCTGGAAGGATAACTTTGAGTCCCTCTACACTGAAGTCATGGAACTGGGGAGGTACTGTACGAATGAAATGTTCTAGCATTCTGAATGAACTAAATGTAGATGTGAAATAAAACACAGTCATTTATCTCTATGAATAGCTATTTTAAACCAGTTAATGTTTAATTTCTGTCTGTCTGTAGAGGCAGGTTTGCCGTCACTAAGTGGTGTGAGCAAAGAGGAAACAGGCGATCAGTGGCCGCTAAGCTAGTAAATAAGAAGCTAATGCGTCGAGAGCATGTGGTTCAAGAGCTGGGTGTCCTACAGTGTCTTCAGCATCCTCACCTGGTGGGCCTGCTGGATACCTACGAGACCCCAGCCAGTTACGTTCTCATCCTGGAGATGTATGTGAACTTCTCTTCTTTATCTGTAACAGTATATTCCCACACATAATGGCAATGCTAATGTTAATACCATTAATTTAAGACTGATGGAATTGTTTTTTTGTTTTTTTCCTTTTTTTGCACATCAGTGCTGATCAAGGTCGTCTCCTGGACTATATTGTTAGCTGGGGGAACTTGACAGAAGAAAAGGTGTCTCTTTACCTACGGGATATTCTCGAAGCTTTACACTACCTTCACACATGCAGGATTGCTCATCTTGACTTGAAGGTGGGTTTTCCCATAGAATTTTTCTTAATAAGATAAGTAAGATACCCAGATGGCACACATATGTAATCATACATCTTGACCGGTGGTTCTCAACTAGTGGACCGGGACCTACTAGGAGACCTCAGCACATTTCCAAAAGAGCGCTTAAAATGATTTAAATTAAGACAAAATGGCCAATAAAATACACTAAAAAATGGTGTCAAATTTATTTTGTGACCATATACACTGTGAAATTGCTTGGAAATTTTACAAATGAGAGACAGACTGAAATAGTATTTTCTTGTAAAGCATACTCCCATAATCTTTGTTTGATTTACCATTTCAAAAGATTTTATACAGTGAAAGCTAAAACACCTAAAATCAAAAAATATTTCTTATTTTAATGTCTTTACTCAACAACTGTCATTTTTATTTGAGAACCAGGGGATCCTGAATATTTTAAAAGATGTAAAAGTTTGATTTCTAGCCATGGAGAAGTCATAGAAATTATTATAATGAATGTCATTTTTGTTTCAGTTATGTTTATCTCTAAAATATTGCATCAGGCAGAAATTGCTGAGAAACTGCTAATTGTGAATGAAAAAAAAAAAAAGTAAAACCTTTTCCCGTTATCACAAATGATTGGAAATAGAATGTAAATGTCATTAAAACGTGTGAACTCTTAAAATCATACATTTCCTGAAATGTCTGGTCAGTTTTTGAATATAGTTATTTACAAGTATTTTACAATTATATTTATTCATTTAGCAGACACTTTTATCCAAAGACTAACAAATGAGCAATACTAGTGATTCATCTTAATAACATGAGAAGTGGTAACAATACAAAGTTTCATGCATTGTCTAGAATAGTACAGACTAGAACAGGGAAGGATTTAAGTGTTGTTTTTGAAGAGTTAGCAGGATGCAGTAAAGTGCTTATGTAACTAAAAAAAAAAGAGAAATGCTTGTGGCTCAAATCGAAACTGCTGCAGGACAGCTCGGCTCTTAAGCA
>NW_015505489.1:337226-350032 GCF_001515645.1 Sinocyclocheilus grahami
AAAAAAAAATATATATATATATATATATATATTATTTTTTATTTTTTTTGGTTGTACAGTATATAACAAGCAATAAAAGTACAAATAACAAATAAATAAAAATACAAATAACTATAAAATACAAATAACTCTTCCTGGTGACAGCTTTCATTCTAAATATAAACAATAGCAAAAATAAATCCTTCCCACTAGAAAATATTAATCTAAATAATAGAAACAGGGTATTTAGCAAATATATGAATCGATGCATTGATGACTAACAATATGATGTATCAATACAACATATAAAAAATCTAAATATAACTAATATATCTATAAGATATAGTAGAAGACTAGCTTGACTTATGAAAAGAGGTCAAATTGCCACTGAGCTGTCATCATATATTTTATCAATTTAAATAGTTTTTTAATTGCTTTATTATTATTATTTAATACATGGAGTACCTAATTTTGTTGTGTATATCCTAATGGCCCTTGGAGTCAAAAAGGTAGAGAACCACTGATTTAGATGTCATATTTAGAGTGTAATAGAATACATTTGCTGAGATGAATACAATATGCTGAAATGTCCTTATTGGATGTTAGAAAACATTCTGTAAATTTAGTATAATGTTTAGAATACATGGAAATATATTTTAATGTTTATCAGACATTTGTAAATAAGAATAAGAATGAGTGAAGTAAATAAGAGACTTAAAATATATGTATTATGCATCAGCCAATGTGTTATTAAGGGAAATAAACAGAAAGATTTGCTAATTTAGTTGTATAAATGACTGTTTATATCATTCTTATGAATGAATATATATATATATATATATATAGGGGTTGGACAATGAAACTGAAACACTGACCAATATAGTGTTGGATGTTTCATGGCTATATTTGTGCAGCCTGGTGGCCAATCTTCACTGATTGCACATTCCACCAGTAAGAGCAGAGTGTGAATGTTGAATTAGCAGAGCAATAGCACAGTTTTACATAAACTATTGCAATGCACACAACATAATGGGAGACATAACAGAGTTCAAAAGAGGACAAATTGTTGGTGCGCGTCTAGCATCTGTGACCAGGACAGCAAGTCTTTGTGGTGTATCGAGAGCCACAGTATCCAGGGTAATGTCAGCATACCACCATGAAGGACAAACCACATCTTACAGGATTAACTGTCAATGCAAGAGGAAGCTGTCTGAAAGGGATGTCCGGGTGCTAAAAAAGAGGACAAATTGTTGGTGCGCGTCTAGCATCTGTGACCAGGACAGCAAGTCTTTGTGGTGTATCGAGAGCCACAGTATCCAGGGTAATGTCAGCATACCACCATGAAGGACGAACCACATCTTACAGGAGTAACTGTCAACGCAAGAGGAAGCTGTCTGAAAGGGATGTCCGGGTGCTAACCCGGACTGTATCCAAAAAACATAAAACCACAGCTGCCCAACTCACTGCAGAATTAAATGTGCACCTCAACTCTCCTGTTTCCACCAAAATTGTTCGTCGGTAGCTCCACAGGGTTAATATACATGGCCGGGCTGCTATAGCCAAACCTTTGGTCACTCGTGCCAATGCCAAACGTTGGTTTCAATGGTGCCAGCAGCGGAAATCTTGGGCTGTGGACAATGTGAAACATGTATTGTTCTCTGATGAGTCCACCTTCACTGTCTTTCCCACATCCGGGAGAGTTACGGTGTGGAGAAGCCCCAAAGAAGCTTACCACCCAGATGGTTGCATGCCCAGAGTGAAGCATGGGGGTGGATCAGTGATGGTTTGGGCTGCAATATCATGGGATTCCCTAGGCCCAATACTTGTGCTAGATGGGCGCGTCACTGCCAAGGACTACCGAACCATTCTGGAGGACCATGTGCACCCAATGGTTCAAACATTGTACCCTGAAGGGGGTGCCGTGTGTCCAGTGGTGGAAAGAGTACTGAAAAAATATACTCAAGTAAAAGTACCATTACCTTCCAAAAAAATTTTGTGTGAGTAGATTAAAAGTACTTGTCCAAAAAAACTACTTGAGTAAGAGTAAAAGAGTAGCCTATTTAAAAGTACTCATGAGTATTGAGTAGTGAGTACTGAGCTGTGAATTATACCCCCTCATAATAAACGCTGTACACCACAATTTATAAATTTTAAAGGGGTCATATGATGTTGCTAAAAATAACATTATTTTGTGTATTTGGTGTAATGAAATGTGTTGCGGTTTAAGGTTCAAAAAACACATTATTTTCCACATACACTAGAAAATATTAATCTAAATAATAGAAACAGGGTATTTAGCAAATATATGAATCGATGCATTGATGACTAACAATATGATGTATCAATACAACATATAAAAAATCTAAATATAACTAATATATCTATAAGATATAGTAGAAGACTAGCTTGACTTATGAAAAGAGGTCAAATTGCCACTGAGCTGTCATCATATATTTTATCAATTTAAATAGTTTTTTAATTGCTTTATTATTATTATTTAATACATGGAGTACCTAATTTTGTTGTGTATATCCTAATGGCCCTTGGAGTCAAAAAGGTAGAGAACCACTGATTTAGATGTCATATTTAGAGTGTAATAGAATACATTTGCTGAGATGAATACAATATGCTGAAATGTCCTTATTGGATGTTAGAAAACATTCTGTAAATTTAGTATAATGTTTAGAATACATGGAAATATATTTTAATGTTTATCAGACATTTGTAAATAAGAATAAGAATGAGTGAAGTAAATAAGAGACTTAAAATATATGTATTATGCATCAGCCAATGTGTTATTAAGGGAAATAAACAGAAAGATTTGCTAATTTAGTTGTATAAATGACTGTTTATATCATTCTTATGAATGAATATATATATATATATATATATATAGGGGTTGGACAATGAAACTGAAACACTGACCAATATAGTGTTGGATGTTTCATGGCTATATTTGTGCAGCCTGGTGGCCAATCTTCACTGATTGCACATTCCACCAGTAAGAGCAGAGTGTGAATGTTGAATTAGCAGAGCAATAGCACAGTTTTACATAAACTATTGCAATGCACACAACATAATGGGAGACATAACAGAGTTCAAAAGAGGACAAATTGTTGGTGCGCGTCTAGCATCTGTGACCAGGACAGCAAGTCTTTGTGGTGTATCAAGAGCCACGGTATCCAGGGTAATGTCAGCATACCACCATGAAGGACGAACCACATCTTACAGGAGTAACTGTCAACGCAAGAGGAAGCTGTCTGAAAGGGATGTCCGGGTGCTAACCCGGACTGTATCCAAAAAACATAAAACCACAGCTGCCCAACTCACTGCAGAATTAAATGTGCACCTCAACTCTCCTGTTTCCACCAAAATTGTTCGTCGGTAGCTCCACAGGGTTAATATACATGGCCGGGCTGCTATAGCCAAACCTTTGGTCACTCGTGCCAATGCCAAACGTTGGTTTCAATGGTGCCAGCAGCGGAAATCTTGGGCTGTGGACAATGTGAAACATGTATTGTTCTCTGATGAGTCCACCTTCACTGTCTTTCCCACATCCGGGAGAGTTACGGTGTGGAGAAGCCCCAAAGAAGCTTACCACCCAGATGGTTGCATGCCCAGAGTGAAGCATGGGGGTGGATCAGTGATGGTTTGGGCTGCAATATCATGGGATTCCCTAGGCCCAATACTTGTGCTAGATGGGCGCGTCACTGCCAAGGACTACCGAACCATTCTGGAGGACCATGTGCACCCAATGGTTCAAACATTGTACCCTGAAGGGGGTGCCGTGTGTCCAGTGGTGGAAAGAGTACTGAAAAAATATACTCAAGTAAAAGTACCATTACCTTCCAAAAAAATTTTGTGTGAGTAGATTAAAAGTACTTGTCCAAAAAAACTACTTGAGTAAGAGTAAAAGAGTAGCCTATTTAAAAGTACTCATGAGTATTGAGTAGTGAGTACTGAGCTGTGAATTATACCCCCTCATAATAAACGCTGTACACCACAATTTATAAATTTTAAAGGGGTCATATGATGTTGCTAAAAATAACATTATTTTGTGTATTTGGTGTAATGAAATGTGTTGCGGTTTAAGGTTCAAAAAACACATTATTTTCCACATACTGTACATTATTGTTTCTCCTCTATGCCCCGCCTTTCTGAAACGTGTCGATTTTTACAAAGCTCATCAGTATATTAACGCCACAGGTCATCAATAAGGTGCAGATTTGGTCCTCAATTTGTTTCCAACAAACTTTTTCACAGCGCGTATTACGCGCTCAAACTCATCAAAAGTCAACAAGTTCCACAAGCAACAACGACTTATCCAAGTGACCGCTGCAGAACGCACGCGAGAGAGGCAGCGCAGATGGCGCATCTCATAAGTGAGTGGGAATTTACTGAACGTGGCACTCGTGGCAGTTAACACTGTACGCAATACCCGCAACCTCACACCAAATTTCAAAAAATTGTAGGTCCCCTATGCCCCGCCTCTCTCAAACACTTCGTTTTCTGCAAAGTCCAGGGGAACCGAGTCGCGTGACAGACACAGTGATGAAGCTGGTATGTGTTTGCAGTACACAAGCCACGGTTAAGACAGCTGACTCCACTGTGATGTGTCTCTCTCTCTCTCTCTCTCTCTCTCTCTCTCTCTCTCTCTCTCGCTCGCGCGCGCACGCACACACACACACACACTCTCTCACTCGCGCGCGCGTGCACGCACACACACACACACACACACGATGCGCAAAACTCTGCATTTGAACAGTCAATAGCAAATACTTAAACTAATAACAAAACAGTAGCTGATTCAGAAGCGCCATATTGTCATAGCAAAGTCAGTTTTACCTCTTCTCCTAGGTTCACGAAACGGTCGTCCATAAAATGCATTGCTGTTCTGTTGTAAGTAATCTTAAAGCGTCAACACTAACTGCGTTACTGAAACCACGCCTTCTTTCTTTGTGTGCACATTTGGGCGGCATTATGCAAATATTTCCACATAGTGAGGTAGATATGTGGGGGCGTTTTAGACCGAGCCGTTTTAGGGGGGGCGTGGCAGAGTCTTAACTTTGATAAAGAATATCTCTTTGGTTTTGAGACTTTAGTCTTTGCAACTTCAGGGATCTTATCTATGCACAATCAGCTTGTAACACTCCAAAGAGAAATGAAAACTTGAAATCGCATCATATGACCCCTTTAACATATTAAGTTAGAGGAAGATGCGACTGAATTGATGCTTGAAGAATGCGCTTCCAGCAGCCATGATAAACAGTTGGCGGTTTAAGTTTTCTATGCACAATTTGATTTGACGAAAGTCACAAGACCCATTACGTTACTATCTATCCAATCACGTTGATGGATAAAAATAAAATAAGCATGTAACGACCACAAACAGAGGAAAATAGCGGAGTAAAAGTACCGATACATCACTTAAAATGTACTCAAGTAAAAGTACACAATTTTTAAACTACTCAAAAAAGTACAATTATTGATAAAAAAAACTACTTAATTACTGTAACGTGAGTATTTGTAATTCGTTACTTCACACCCCTGCATGTATCAGGATGGTAATGCACCAATACACACAGCAAGACTGGTGACAGAGTGGTTTGATGAACATGAAAGTGAAATTGAACATCTCCCATGGCCTGCACAGTCACCAGCCACTATGGGGTGTTTTGGAGGAGCGAGTCAGGAAACGTTTTCCTCCACCAGCATCACGTAGAGACCTGGCCACTGTTCTGCAAGAAGAATGGCTCAAAATCCCTCTGGCCACCGTGCAGGACTTGTATCTGTCATTCCCAAGACGAATTGATGCTGTATTGGCCACAAAAGAAGGCCATTCACCATACTAATAAATCATTGTGGTCTAAAACCAGGTATTTCAGTTTCATTGTCCAACCCCTGTATATATATATATTCATAAGTGATGAAACATCCAGTTTACACCCTTTAAGCCTTATTCTGTACTTCAGTCTCCAGCTGACTAATTGCTTCTATTTTAATATATTGCCACTCCTAGAGATTTTGTGACATCTGTGGTTAAAAGAAAAATAAGGTGGGAGGTCATTTTATCCCATCTTCCCTACACTACTGAATATTTCAATTTTGTGAAGTATTTTACGTAGAGACTACTTTGCTTGAATACTTGACTGGATTACATCATTCTCAAGCCAAGTGTGCTATTTAATTTAAATGTTTATCATTTGAATCTGTCATGTGTCTGTTATCCCATGCTTATCTGCATTATGTCTTTCAGCCCGAGAATGTATTAATCGAGCAAACGTCAAACCAGCCTCTAGTCAAACTGACGGATTTCGGTGATGCGGCACATCTCTCCAACACCCCTTACATCCACCCACTGCTGGGCAGCCCAGAGTTCTCCGCCCCAGAGCTGGTGCTGGGTGAACCAGCGGCTCTGGCGTCTGACCTCTGGAGTCTAGGCGTGTTGGCGTACGTGATGCTCAGTGGGGCTTCCCCTTTCCTGGATGAGAGTGTCGAGGAGACCTGCCTCAACATCTGCCGTCTCGACTTCAGCTTCCCGGAGGACTACTTCCGCAGCGTGAGTCAGGCAGCGAGGGACTTCGTATGCGACTTACTCCAAGGCGAGCCATGCAGACGTCCCTCTGCGCAGGTTTGCCTGCGTGAGGAGCCATGGCTGCAGCCCAACGCGGCCTCTGGCGCAGCTCACCTCGACACTTCCAGACTCATCTCTTTTATAGAGCGGAGGAAACATCAGAACGACCTGCGACCCGTGGCCAGTTTCCGTGCATTCCTGCGTAGTCGCCTACTTAGCCAGACCTGAGAGAGAGACGTAGAGTGGAAATCCAATTGTAAGCTAGTTCTCCTGCAGTTCTATTAAGGAAAGTATAGGTTATAAATAGGAAATCTCATCCTCCTTTTAGAGTCATTCTGAAATGGTTCTGGGTCTCTGTTACTGTAACTGCTGCTGACAAAACTCTGAAGTCCCCTTTTCCAACCCTTCAAAAAAATCATTTCAGCTACATGTACATGTTCTCCCTTTGTATGGACAAAACTCACGAGAAACAAATGTGAATTAAGAAGGGGGGGAGGGGGATTCTTTTGAAGGCTTTTTCCCTGAGCCAGAAAGCTTTAGACGGTATTTCAATCAGGTTGTTTCAGTGGAGTACTGTAATTTGAATAGCTACATTCAGGAAAGATTACATTTTGTACAAACCATGTATAGAAGCACAGTAAAGATGATAAAAATAAAAAGCTTATTTAAAGACTTAAAGGGAAGTAAAATAGGTTACACTATGGCGTTCATCTCAAGTTCCATGTTTGATAAACATACCGTCATATTGGAAATCAGGCATAACAAATGAAACAATTTTTAACAGCTGCAACTCTTTCGCACAAGGGGAGTAAAAGATAAGCTTTTCATTTCAATTCGCGTCTGTCTTAACAGCCTTATGTTGTAAATGAACTGGACCTGCCTTCATTCATGTTAATTTGCCGTGTTTGACATGCTTTCTCATTGGCTGATCATGACTTTCAACTGACCAGTTAGAATACAAGCTGGAAAGCCGCCGAAGGCAGGAAGTGTTGGTAACCACAGCAGATGTGCACTCTTTGTAACTTGTTGAAATGTGCAATGTTGGGGCTTTAACATTTTGCAGCTATTTATAATGATTCGTGTTAAATCAACATTGTTAAGTACATGTATCGGCCACTGCGAGTTGAGATATGATGTATCCGTGGCTCTTTTGCTGAATTTTCTGTGTTCAGTATTATTTTGTAAGCTTAAGCCTCATTGGTGAAAAATCAGTTGTGTCTTTGTCACACTTTCGTTATGAATGTCGTTATTTTTATCATTATACCAAAGTTAATCCTCATGTACCTAAATGCTTCTTCTCCCTGTTTGGTGGTTATAATTTGTAACAATATGTTATGAATGCAGTTCTGACTCCTGGAGCAGGAGTTTACTTGTATTGATTGTTGATTTATTTATTGTGTCTTGTTCGGTTTTTTGTTAATCTAATTTAATTGAAGTAGTGCTTCATATTGTCAGATTATTAGGCATTTTAATTTCCATATCTGCTCATTGTAGCAGTAGTCTGTTAATGTAAGTTTGCATGACTAAATGAATTATTCTTTGTTTTCAGTTCACTTTATTTTAAATACAATGAGATGAATCGTTCCCCGTGTACTGTATCTGTTGTACAGGGAGAAAGTACCAAGTTAATTGCCTCCATATTGTGGGTTGAAGTTGAAGAGGCAAGTTGCAGTGGTCTAATAATCCAAAATAACAACTGTCAACCCTTGTCACTAAAACTTTATTGCTGAATATAAAGGAGGTAAATAATATGCTGGGTCAGTAATGTTAGTATAATTTTTCATGTTTTATTTAAGTTAGTTTCTCATAATGTATAGATGTACAGACACCATAAAAAAACTGGACGTAGCGACACCCTGTTTTTTACATAATGTCATTTTGAATGTTTTTGACTCGATATTAATTTTGCATGTATATTTCTTTGTACAGAAACCATACATGTTTGCACATTCTGTGCTGTACATAAGTTACTTTACCCTCAGTTATTTTTGAGATTAAACATCGGAAACATTTTATTCGTACAACTAGTCAAGTGCCTTTGTTTAGGTAAGTTTGACCTTGTAAGTTTGATCTGGTGTATACAACTAGCTGATCTGAAGATTAGTATTTGTACATATTTTCTACGTCTACGTCTCTCGAGACCTCACCCAGACCATGTGAAAACCATCCGGAGCGGCTGAGGAAACAGGTGTGAAAACTGCATCTGCAGGTGCTGTGATTTTGGAAAGATCCCAAAACAGACAAATGACTAATCAAACTTCCCCTGATCTTATCGCGGTGGTCTCAACATGTGCAAGGAACTGTAAATGCATTAAAAATTTATTGTTTTACAGAACAATTAGATGGAATATGGGTGCCTTTTTATCGTTTGAGTCACTTATCAAAAGTTGCTAAAAATTGCCAAAAAATAAAATAAAAATAGCTACATTTGTTGCTTGGTGCTTTTGGAAGAAAAAGTTGCTAGGGCAGTGTGAAAAGTTGCTAAATTTAGCAACAAAATTGCTAAATTGACAACACTGGTCCTATTAATTGCATGGAAAAAAATTCATTTAGAGACACATTAGTAAAAAAAAAAAAAACTATTTCATTTTTCTTTAAGACTTATCCAGTTAAGGCATTGGCCTAAAAAAAATGTAAACAGGTTTTGTACTTGTCTTCATGGGAGCATGTAGGCATACTTGTATTTAAAGAAAGAAAAATGATGCCTTTTACAGAAAGGTTCGCGAGTTTATTCACGTCTGTGTTTGACACTTGCCGCATCTGTGGTTGTTTGTCTGATTGTGTGAATATAACTTTGTTTTTTTATGAGGTGTGAGGAGAAGGTTGGTGTTTAAACTGTTTAATGCTGTTCTGCAGGCACCCACACGTACAGCCTGTTCTTCTTGAGAAACGCAATGTGCCACTGTTTTCAAGTTTCAAACTCTTGACTTTGACGTTCAAATAATTCCATTTAGTGGCCCAGCCCTGGCTTTGAGGTGTAAGATAACCAACCGAATAACATGAAATGATCTGAACCTTTCATACTGAAAATAAAACGTTCATACTGAAAATTCAAACTTCCATAAGTATGAATCAAAAGTTCCCCTCTCAGATTGCTTTCTAAGAAATCGTGAACATAGTGTGAACAGTTTCCATGACTCATTTTTGTCTTTGGCTAATTTAGGTTTGAAATAAGTTGTCTGTTGACTGATATAATAATGGGGTATTTTGACATCTCTGACTGTGTGCAGTTATTAAGAAAGTGCTTCATAAAGCTTGTACCACCAGGAGGCACACTTTAACTAGCTCAAGAAATCTGGAATAATTCAAGTGGTCTAATAATACACTATGAGTGTATGGTGTCATTATCAGAATGCTATATTTGTGGTTTATAAGTGCGCATGAGTCATGATTTGATCAGATATCTTCCTTGAACACAGATAGGTAATTTTACACCTTAAGATAATACACAATGTTCTCAGTTCTGGCAGTTCTGCGCCATGGAAACAACACTGTCCAAGGGTTAGTTTATTTTGAAGCATAGAATACATCAAATACTTCAAAAAGTCAGTGTTTAAAAGGTAAGAGTCTTATTCATCTTAATGAATTCTACTCCTGTGCAAAATATTGGAACAATAATAACGTAGGTATGAAACAACTTTTTATATTCAAGTTTTTATTTAACAAAATTGAACAAAATAATATTTTAAGCCTTGTCTACAGCAAACAGCCGGCACAGCATGCAAATGAAATGTTATCGTTTTTGCAATATTAGAACTTAATGGCGTTTCAAACCAACATGTTAACGAGTGAAAATAATTCAGGCTTGTTGGAGTCATTTAAATAAAATGTCAAATCACTCAAGCAAACTTCCTGATTTGTCTTGTACAGAAATAATCAAAAATTGCATTCCTCAAGAGGCTGAATTTGCAAAAGTATGTTCATAGAAAATAACTGAATTGTAATTACTTATTAGAACACTTAAAATATATGGCCTACTAATGTCATATTTTATTTAAGTTATTATTTTTAGTATTTTGTTCATATTTGAATATTATGATTTAAATATTATTTATTTAAAAGGACAAACATTTAACATAAGCAGAACTGTATATTTATAACTGTCTAATTAATTAGTGTCAAATTATATTAAGCAAACAAATACTGTGATATTAATTAACTGTGTTATTATGCAGTCTGCTTGTAATTAAATCTGTATGCAAAAAGGACAATGCTGTCTACTGCCTTAAATCTTTTTTGCATTCAATAGATCAAAAATTAAAATGCATCCTTTTGAGGAACAGTGATCCAGTAATGACTGTGATGTATTCATATGGATGGATTTAATGTGCCATGTTGATTTGCTAACATATGTGTATTCAAATTGCCAAAAAAAGAAAAAAGAAGAAGAAGACTTTCTTCTGGCTTTAGTGCTGGTTTTTATCTGTTTCCAATCTGCTTTTGCACAGAAGACCGAAAGGAGGCGACACCTGCATAAATAGTTGCCACTGTGCTGATACTTTTCATTTGAAATGACTTACAATACAACTGCAGAGAAAAAAAGTCTTGCTAAAATAAAAAAACGAGAGAAGCAATGAGAAGCACCCATAACAGATCTCTATTTGTGTTGCATTACAGTGCTCTGTGTTTGATTTCTACCAGTTGTTCACATAGTAAGTCTAGTTACAGTTTAATTTAATATTTCTAAACATGTCGTACCATGCTTTTCTACTTTGTACAACCAGATCCTGTATTATGTTATGCATGTTTTTGTTTTTTTTGGAGTAATGAATGTTTAATAAAGTAAACTCTAATGAAACAATCCATGTATTAATTTTCCAAACCACTTTTTCTATAGGGTCACAGGGATTAATCCAGAGTCAGGGAAACACCCATCCGATGGACACTTTACTATCTCACGAGGCAACAGAAAGTGACATTGTATGTCACATTATAATGCAAACATTGCAGATGTAGTATGTCTAGAACATATACTTTTGTAAGTTCTAGAACATACTTTTTTCACAGGCACAAAGTTCTTTGTCAAATATAGTTCTATACTCTTACAGTACGCAATTTCTGCAATTTCACTTTGTTTTTATGCCTAAACTATGGTTCTCTCCATTGATCATTTGGAACTGTTTTAGTTTCCAAAGCAAAAATTGAGAAGTAGCTGGAAATAATGCATCTAAATGCCAGTTATGACGTCTGTGTCTGTCACATATCATAGGTATCAAGTTTTGTTATTTTCCTTTGTAATATTATTATTATTAATAATAATAATAATTAAATGTGCACATAACTCTACTACAAATAAGCAAGCCTTTAACTAAAATTATTCAAAGGTTTAAAATGTTGAATAAATTAAAACAATATTAAATGTGTATCTTTACAAGAATCCCTGTTGTGATAGAAAACTAGCCCATTTTTTCTTTCTGATGTCCTTTGTTTTTTACGTATTTGAGTTGATTTTGGCCTGGACATTTTTCTGGGACATGGAAACCCTAAAGATGGGTCAAGTTTGAAATCAAGCACAAAATACAGTACATTCTATATGTAGATTCCACTGTGCTAAAGCCAATGGATTAAGAAAAAAAAAAGTGATGTGATGGTTGCTAGCGTGATACAAGGAGAAAAAAGGTAAGATAAAGTCTGGCATCAGTGAAAGTGTTTGCTTATTTATTTATATTCAATTTCTGCAATTTCACTTTGTTTTTATGCCTAAACTATGGTTCTCTCCATTGATCATTTGGAACTGTTTTAGTTTCCAAAGCAAAAATTGAGAAGTAGCTGGAAATAATGCATCTAAATGCCAGTTATGACGTCTGTGTCTGTCACATATCATAGGTATCAAGTTTTGTTATTTTCCTTTGTTTAGCCCTGGTTTCCTTAGTTGTGGATGTGTGTGTGTGTGTGTGCACTGGTTTGGGTGGTTTATGAGGACACAAATTTGTATAATGACATGGGTATGACACAGGTACAACATGAAGGTGGTTTATGAGGACACTACCTGTGTCCCCGTAATTCAAAAGGCTTAAAAAACACACTAAATGTTTTTTTTTTTTATTATTATCTAAAAATGCACATAGTTTACTGTGAGGGGTAAATTTAGGTGTAGGGTTGGTGCAGGGTGACAGAAAATACAGTTTGTACAGTATAAAAACCATTACGCCTTTGGGGATTCCCCACAAGGATAGTGAACCAGACATTTGTGTGTGTGTGTGTGTATGTGTGGGTGTGTGTTTGTGTGTGTGTGTGTGTGTGTGTGTGTGTA
>NW_015505489.1:350276-399174 GCF_001515645.1 Sinocyclocheilus grahami
TTCAGTTAATGCTTACTTTACTGTAAGTAATCTCTTTTTTTTATTTTAGTTAACGATAATAACCCTGAAACCTACAGACCACTTTTTTAGACACCTTGGGGGTCTGACAAACTGGAGATTACATGAATTACATATCAGGGATTTTAAGGCACGTTAAAAGATTTTGTCCATTGATAAATAAATAAATAAATAACAAGATTCAGTAACTAAAGAATTTAAATATTAATATTATTATTATTAATAATAATAATAATTAAATGTGCACATAACTCTACTACAAATAAGCAAGCCTTTAACTAAAATTATTCAAAGGTTTAAAATGTTGAATAAATTAAAACAATATTAAATGTGTATCTTTACAAGAATCCCTGTTGTGATAGAAAACTAGCCCATTTTTTCTTTATGATGTCCTTTGTTTTTTTACGTATTTGAGTTGATTTTGGCCTGGACATTTTTCTGGGACATGGAAACCCTAAAGATGGGTCAAGTTTGAAATCAAGCACAAAATACAGTACATTCTATATGTAGATTCCACTGTGCTAAAGCGCAATGGATTAAGAAAAAAAAAAGTGATGTGATGGTTGCTAGCGTGATACAAGGAGAAAAAAGGTAAGATAAAGTCTGGCATCAGGGAAAGTGTTTGTTTGTTTGTTTATTTATTTATATTTATATAGCACCTTTCAAAACAAAGTTACAAGGTGCTTTACAATGTCAGTTTGTTTTTACTGATTTTTCAGTCACTTCTGCAAGTCTTTTGTCTTTCTGTCCTTTCTCCATACTTCCAATATTGATGCCATAGTTATCATAGGTAGGCTACTGTATAATAGTGTTTACAGTTTCTCATAAAGGCCTCCCGAGCTGAAACCCGGTTATGGTAAGAGGTGTTACATTTCCAACACATGCTATAAGTGGTTGACCAGTCAGAGGATTTTCAGAAAGGCTGGGTTTAAAGTGACAGGAACTAAAACAGAGTGTGTCAGTCAGAGGGTGAAAAGAGGTGCTGCAGCAAAGTACAGTATGAGAGTATTTAAATATACCATAATAAGATACATATAGCATAAAAAGACTGAGAGCCAGAAATCTTGCTTGTTTGTAGGTGACCAAATACTTATTTTACCGAGGAATTTACCAATTAATTCTTTAAAAATCCTACAATGTGATTTTCTGGATTTTTTTTCTCATTTTGTCTCTCATAGTTGAGGTATACCTATGATGAAAATTACAGGCCTCTCTCATCTTTTTAAGTGGGAGAACTTGCACAATTGGTGGCTGACTAAATACTTTTTTGCCCCACTGTACATATAGCATAAAAAGACCACATTAAAATTAGCTTTGTAATGTACAACCTACATCCCTAAACTGTGTCAATTAGGTACAAAGAGTACTGTTGTGACATCCTGTCCCACTACTGGGGTGAGTTTTGTCATTTAAATTTCACAAATCAAAGTAAAATGACAACCCAGTGTTACAGCCCAACATCATACTCCTACTTCTACATATCTGATGTCCAGTCACAGTTTGAGCGAGCTGTAGTGTTCAGAATCAGTGAGTGACAAAATCCAATCATAAAAAGAGGATGAATTAAACCCATGTCATTCATTTTAAATATACTAATTATCCTTGAATAAGGATTCGAATCTTGATTTAATAATGATTAGAATGTAGTAATTTGTTGAGTATGACGGTTCATTACAGTTACCCAGTCGGATGTGGTTCAAACCATGGTACGGTTTGGGTTGTATTGGATAAACCTCAACCAGTTTTTTCTTTAAGAAATGATAGAGGTGTGTGCATACATCAGCTCATAGGTTTTTACATGTCTCTAATAGATAATCCTTGTAATTTACATTTACACATTTACATTTATTCAATTAGCTGACGCTTTTATCCAAAGCGATTTACAACTGAGGAATACAACAAGCGATTCATCATAAAGAGGCAAATAAACACAGGAAGTGCTTGTAATACAAAGTTTCAGACATTGTTCAGATAAGTACAAGCTAGACAGGGAGGGGTTAAAGGGGTCATATGATGCTGCTAGAAAGAACATTATTTTGTGTATTTGGTGTAATGAAATGTGTTTATGCGGTTAAATAAAGTTAAAAAAACATTATTTTCCACATACTGTACATTATTGTTTCTCCTCTATGCCCCGTCTTTTTGAAACGCGTCAATTTTTACAAAGCTCATCGGTCTGAAAAAGCGAGGTGTGCTGTGATTGGTCAGCTATCTAGTGCGTTGTGATTGGCCGAATACCTCAAGCGTGAGACGGAAATGTTACACCCCTCACATACTGTTGATGCCGTGTCCGGCCGGAGCGACGAGACATAAACATTAAAACCCATAACAAACGAGGCATTTGTTGCATCCAGTGGGGACATAATTACTGATTATAATGACTTATACTGTCTTTTTACCCGTTGCGTTGAGTTGCATTGCATCGCGCCGCGTAAACATAAAACACTGTCTGCATTTGTGATCGGAGAAATGACAAACAACAAGTGCTACTCTACTGCCCAAAACTCGCGTTTGAATCATCAGTGGCAATGAAAAACACAGTGGCCTAGCGTGAGGGGAAGCCCCGGCTTAGCGTGCGCTAGAGTGAGCTGAGGCGGGCTGGACTCCGCTTTGTCCACGGTGAAAGTTGATGTATTCCTTCAGCGACCAGCACAGATCAGCTCTAGGCATGACGAAGCGGATATCGTCCTCTTTTGGAAGACCAAACAAAGTAGTTTCGCTTTCACAACGAAGCACACATCATTTTCACGACATGGCTGCAGCGTCAACAATACTACAGAGAATAAAAGTTACACCTTCTTCCTTTGCGTGAACATTTGGGCGGCGTTATGCAAATCTTCCCAGATCGTGACGTAGGTATGTGGGGGCATGTTAGAACGAGCCGTTTTAGGTAGGCGTGGTTAACTCTTAACTTTTATAAAGAATATCTCTTTGGATTTGAGACTTTAGTGTTTGCAACTTTACAGATCTTATTTATGCACCAAGAGCTTGTAACACTCCAAAGAGAAAGGAAAATTTGAAATCGCATCATATGACCCCTTTAAGGAAAGACAAAACCATTTTTATTTATTTATTTAATTTTTAGGATGCAGTCAAATGTTGACGAAAGAGATGGGTTTTCAGATGGCACATGAAAGGATTCACCGTTCCGGATGGGGGTGGGAAGCTCATTCCACCAGCCAGGAATGGTGAACGAAAACATTCGGGAAACGTGATTTTGTGCCTCTCTGTGATAGTACCACACGAGGCGTTGCTCACTTGTAGATCTCAGGCTTCTGGAGGGGGTGTAGACTCGTAAGAGTGAGTGGAAGTAGGAGGGTGTTGAGCCCGTGGCTGTTCTATACGCAAGCATCAATGTCTTGAACTTGACGCGGGCCGCAACTGGAAGCCAGTGCAGGGAGATAAAGAGAAGTGTGATGTGGGCCCTTTTGGGCTCATTGAAGATCAGTCTTGCTGCTGCATTCTAAATCAATTATAGAGGTTTGATTGCGCATGATGGAAGTCCAGCCAGAAGAGCACAGCAGTAGTCCAGCCTAGAAATCGCAAGGGCTTTGTAATTTTCAATGTAAATGCCATTGTGTTTTAGTACAACATATGTTTATTTTTAACGTGTATGTGACTCTTGTGAGAATACTTTTCAAACTTGTAGAGAGCAAAAACAATAAGCACCTGTTTCATTATGGTAATGGGGATAGTCCCTCAGGAGGTGTCAGTGTGATATTATGAATGTGCTGTCCTGTGAACGAGTGATGTCTATCACATGTTGTTTTGACTGGCTAGTGAAAGCTTAATCACTCTGACTGGTCAGATATGAGAATAATACACATAATCTCATTAAAAGGGCTATAATGGGGATATTAGACTGAATCAGGATGTCCGCTATGATGACAATCTATGTTTGAGTCTAGGTAAAATCTGCTCATTGTGAGAGAAACATATAGAACGATTTGAATCATGCTTTTGTGGAGGAGTAGTGGCTGGGGTCTGTGGCTATGCCGGTGACCCAGTTTCTATCGCTTCAGCTCTACATGAGTTTAGGGTTATTTTTTTTGACGTGTTTTAATATAAATAACATAATTGACCTCTTTTGTGAAGAGTGCAGTACATGTTATTTTGCTTCAATTGTAGTCCAAAGATTACAGCATCTACTTTAAACATGAATTTCCCAATGTCCCAAAATGATTTTTGACATTTTGCTTGCAAATACGCTTAATCAATGGGGAGCATTCTGGTTTTGCTTTCCTTGCCTGTGATCATAAACTGATGTGTACGTGTGTGGTTCAGGTATACCATCATTATGGACACAAACATGGCAATATCAAAAATCCTTGTCTTGTGGGGGCATTTATTGGTCCCCATAAGGAAAATAAGCTTATAAATCATACTAAGTGATGTTATTTGAACATCTAAAATTCCAGAAGGTTTTGTTTAAGAGTTAGTTTTAGGGATAGGGTTAGGTTAAGGGTAAGGGGATAGAAAATACAGTTTGTACAGTATAAAAACCATTATGTTTATGGAATGTCCCTATAAAACATGGAAACCAGTGTGTGTGTGTACTGGTATATATGGTTTATGAGGACAAAAATGTGTATAATGACATGGGTACTACAATGTAAGCATGGTTTATGAGGACACTTCCTGTGTCCTCGTAAAACAAAAGGCTTAAAAAACATACAAAACGGTGTTTTATTAAATAAAAAAATTGGCAGTAGTTTTCTGTACGTGGTAGGTTTAGGTGTAGGTTTGGTGTAGGGCGATGGAAAATACAGTTTGTACAGTATAAAAACCATCACGCCTATGGAGACTCCCCGGAAACCAAAAATGCAAGTATGTGTGTGTGTGTGTGTGTGTTTAAATTGCACTTTTTCTGAATATAAAAATGGTCAAATGTGTCAAATGAGCTATAATACACTCTCAGAGTTTCTTTATTTTTAATCTCATTTAAACAACATTTGTTGAGAATTTTTTTTTTTTATTATATTTACATGAACTGCAATGAAAAAAAATACTTCTAAAGCATTTAATATTTTTAGCTAATTTTAATGTTAATTTTAAAATTTACTTAGGCTATACATTACTAAAATCAAAAGTTGTATCTGTTAATATTATTTAATGGACCTGAGTTAACATAAACTAACAGTGATTGCTTGCATTAAGAGTTAAGACAAATCTAATATGTATTTTTTTTATATGTACTTTATGTATTTTTTTTTATGGATACTGAAAGGTAATACTGATTATCCCTATCAGAGGCATCATGCCCATTTAGACCGTGAGCAAAGTGGATTTTGAATGCAGCTTCCAAAAGACAAATAAATGGCCGAACAACTTTTTTTACACTTGATACCATCACACCGTTGTGATTAGAACGTTCAGTGCGGCATGCACATCAGCTACTAAATTTAAATCTCTTTGCGTGAACATTTGGGCGGCGTTATGCAAATCTTCCCAGATCGTGACGTAGGTATGTGGGGGCATGTTAGAACGAGCCGTTTTAGGTAGGCGTGGTTAACTCTTAACTTTTATAAAGAATATCTCTTTGGATTTGAGACTTTAGTGTTTGCAACTTTACAGATCTTGTTTATGCACCAAGAGCTTGTAACACTCCAAAGAGAAAGGAAAATTTGAAATCGCATCATATGACCCCTTTAAGGAAAGACAAAACCATTTTTATTTATTTATTAAATTTTTAGGATGCAGTCAAATGTTGACGAAAGAGATGGGTTTTCAGATGGCACATGAAAGGATTCACCGTTCCGGATGGGGGTGGGAAGATCATTCCACCAGCCAGGAATGGTGAACGAAAACATTCGGGAAACGTGATTTTGTGCCTCTCTGTGATAGTACCACACGAGGCGTTGCTCACTTGTAGATCTCAGGCTTCTGGAGGGGGTGTAGACTCGTAAGAGTGAGTGGAAGTAGGAGGGTGTTGAGCCCGTGGCTGTTCTATACGCAAGCATCAATGTCTTGAACTTGACGCGGGCCGCAACTGGAAGCCAGTGCAGGGAGATAAAGAGAAGTGTGATGTGGGCCCTTTTGGGCTCATTGAAGATCAGTCTTGCTGCTGCATTCTAAATCAATTATAGAGGTTTGATTGCGCATGATGGAAGTCCAGCCAGAAGAGCACAGCAGTAGTCCAGCCTAGAAATCGCAAGGGCTTTGTAATTTTCAATGTAAATGCCATTGTGTTTTAGTACAACATATGTTTATTTTTAACGTGTATGTGACTCTTGTGAGAATACTTTTCAAACTTGTAGAGAGCAAAAACAATAAGCACCTGTTTCATTATGGTAATGGGGATAGTCCCTCAGGAGGTGTCAGTGTGATATTATGAATGTGCTGTCCTGTGAACGAGTGATGTCTATCACATGTTGTTTTGACTGGCTAGTGAAAGCTTAATCACTCTGACTGGTCAGATATGAGAATAATACACATAATCTCATTAAAAGGGCTATAATGGGGATATTAGACTGAATCAGGATGTCCGCTATGATGACAATCTATGTTTGAGTCTAGGTAAAATCTGCTCATTGTGAGAGAAACATATAGAACGATTTGAATCATGCTTTTGTGGAGGAGTAGTGGCTGGGGTCTGTGGCTATGCCGGTGACCCAGTTTCTATCGCTTCAGCTCTACATGAGTTTAGGGTTATTTTTTTTGACGTGTTTTAATATAAATAACATAATTGACCTCTTTTGTGAAGAGTGCAGTACATGTTATTTTGCTTCAATTGTAGTCCAAAGATTACAGCATCTACTTTAAACATGAATTTCCCAATGTCCCAAAATGATTTTTGACATTTTGCTTGCAAATACGCTTAATCAATGGGGAGCATTCTGGTTTTGCTTTCCTTGCCTGTGATCATAAACTGATGTGTACGTGTGTGGTTCAGGTATACCATCATTATGGACACAAACATGGCAATATCAAAAATCCTTGTCTTGTGGGGGCATTTATTGGTCCCCATAAGGAAAATAAGCTTATAAATCATACTAAGTGATGTTATTTGAACATCTAAAATTCCAGAAGGTTTTGTTTAAGAGTTAGTTTTAGGGATAGGGTTAGGTTAAGGGTAAGGGGATAGAAAATACAGTTTGTACAGTATAAAAACCATTATGTTTATGGAATGTCCCTATAAAACATGGAAACCAGTGTGTGTGTGTACTGGTATATATGGTTTATGAGGACAAAAATGTGTATAATGACATGGGTACTACAATGTAAGCATGGTTTATGAGGACACTTCCTGTGTCCCCGTAAAACAAAAGGCTTAAAAAACATACAAAACGGTGTTTTATTAAATAAAAAAATTGGCAGTAGTTTTCTGTACGTGGTAGGTTTAGGTGTAGGTTTGGTGTAGGGCGATGGAAAATACAGTTTGTACAGTATAAAAACCATCACGCCTATGGAGAGTCCCCGGAAACCAAAAATGCAAGTATGTGTGTGTGTGTGTGTTTAAATTGCACTTTTTCTGAATATAAAAATGGTCAAATGTGTCAAATGAGCTATAATACACTCTCAGAGTTTCTTTATTTTTAATCTCATTTAAACAACATTTGTTGAGAATTTTTTTTTTTTATTATATTTACATGAACTGCAATGAAAAAAAATACTTCTAAAGCATTTAATATTTTTAGCTAATTTTAATGTTAATTTTAAAATTTACTTAGGCTATACATTACTAAAATCAAAAGTTGTATCTGTTAATATTATTTAATGGACCTGAGTTAACATAAACTAACAGTGATTGCTTGCATTAAGAGTTAAGACAAATCTAATATGTATTTTTTTTATATGTACTTTATGTATTTTTTTTTATGGATACTGAAAGGTAATACTGATTATCCCTATCAGAGGCATCATGCCCATTTAGACCGTGAGCAAAGTGGATTTTGAATGCAGCTTCCAAAAGACAAATAAATGGCCGAACAACTTTTTTTACACTTGATACCATCACACCGTTGTGATTAGAACGTTCAGTGCGGCATGCACATCAGCTACTAAATTTAAATCTGCCTTCACTCTTTGGCTGGAGCTGAGCCGTTTTTACAGCGCTGCACATTTTAATTCTGTTGAGCTTATGAATGCAATTGCCAAATCAGAGTCGTACAGATGAGTCATCGCTGAAATGCCAGTGTTTTGTTCAGTGCGAGCGCTCGCTGACTGAATTCTGCTCACTGGCGAATTCTCTTTTCAGAAACAACAAAGTGCAGATGTGCGTATGATGTAAGAGATTCATTTCATAGTGTAAAAAGCTTCAGGGGTTATATATTGGGAGTTTTTGTGAGTGTTTGAACTCTGAAGTCAACTCTGAAGCTATTAACTCTGTTAATGCAGGTGGCCTAACGTTAACAAATATTGACAAATATTGCAAAAAATGTATTGGTCATTGTTATTTTAATATTAGTTCATGCATGTACTTGCGTTGACTAATGGGTCCTTATTGTAAAGTGTTATCATTTGACCTTCTTGCTGTGTATCACTGGTAATGTAAAATTATCACTCTGCAATGTGAGCCACAAACTTACATACATTTTTATTGAAGCTATGTATTCTTACAAAAGATCATTCATATAGTTTCAGTAAACAAAAACATCAGTAACACTAAAATACATGTATGTGTGTATGCACATGTAAAATACAAAGTACATATAGTTGCCAGAAAACAACCCAAAATTAAATGATCATATAAAAAATAAATATAAACATTTACAGATATATGCACAAATAACACTATGAGGCTTGTAAATGACATTGTATGATCCTTGTTTTTAACGTGACCAGTCCAATGTTACCCGTCTATTTAGTCATCTATTTATAGCTTTCTGATTAAATTTCCACTCAAACTGCTCATCTATAAACTTGCCTCATCTATTCTGGGCCTCATCTTCACTAGGCAAGTAAATCCTTTATTTATTCATTGACTGAACGATTGATTGATTTACTTGTATACTTATGTATTTTATTAAATTTTTTGTCTGTATTCCCTTTTCCAATTATTCTTTAACTCAAACTGCTGTAGCTGATCTCTCATCCACACTAGTGGTCTGTGAGTAAACAGATCCTGTGGCCTGTATAATGTAGCTCTTCATGAACTGCACTCTGCTGAAGGGTGTCCTGTACAGGAGTCTGAAAAGTTGCTTCCTAAATTTCTCTCCCACAAACACATAAAGAAAGGGATTCACACAGCTGTGTGAGTAAGCCAAAGCTTCTGTGATCTGCAGGCTTAGACTGATTGCCTTGCTGCTCTCACAAGATGGGGATATATGTTCACTCAGCTCTAAGGCTTTCACAAAAGCTACAATATTGTATGGAGCCCAACAGCAGAAGAAGACCACCATCACTGCAATGACAAGACGCATGGCCTGCCTCCTGGAACAGCGAGCTGTCAGGAGTCTCATCAGAATCATCGAGTAACAAAATCCAATCACAATAAGTGGAAGAATTAAACCCATGACATTTTTTTTAAAGATGCCAATAATCATTGAATAATGACTAGAATCTGGATTATTTGTTGGATAATATGTACAATAAGTTGAATTATTCATCTGTGTGGTTTTGAGATTTAACAGCTCAGGAAAGGATGCTGAAACTGCAATGATCCATATGATTACACTGGCTAAGATCCCATATGTCCTTGTTCTGACTCTCAAAGCAAACACAGCATGAACTACAGCTAAGTATCGATCAACACTCATCAGAACAATAAAGAATATCCCACTATAGAATCCAATGTGGTAGACACTGAAAACCATAGTGCACATAACATCTCCAAAGATCCACTGGTCTCTGGCACTGTGTGCTAGGAAGGGGAGGGAGCAGACTAAAAGCAGGTCAGCTATAGCCAGGTTCAGAAGACAGATGTCAGTCATGCTTCTCAGCTTCACACCCATCAAGACTACCCAGATCACCAGTATGTTACCCGGAAAGCCCACAATGAAAAACAGGGAATATAACACAGGGAGGATGCTAGCTCCGTGAGTTCCATAACTACAGGGCAATACAGATGGATCCCAATCATAATTGTAGTACCCAGAATATTCCGGATATTCAGAATATTCATCATTCTGTGGCACACCCGAATCCACACTTGAAAAGGAAAAGAGAAATATACTATAAGCAACGCAGAGCTTCTCTTTTACATGTGACTAATATACATGTGATATGACCTCACCTGGTTGATGCAAGCTCATTTAGATAAGGGGTACTGTAAGATATCCTTCCAGTCCATGGATGCTGAGCAGTAGTCCTGTCCATGACAAAGAGACAAAGATATCTCATTCTCAGTGCAAATGGCTCTTCAAAGAACATGGTATCAGAACAACACTGGAATCAGTTATAATGCAGTAATTGTCATCAATCATGGCTTCTGTTCTGTGCTTCTCCACACTAAAAAGAAATTAATGATATACATCTATCTTGATCGGACAGAACTTGTGTATGTACTGTATATAGACTGTTGTGTGTTATTTCAGTTTTCTCCAATGTCCCATTTTCTCAGTGTTCTTTTTCTGCTGTTTGAACTACATTTGGAGATGATGTTTGGTCTTACCTCAGCAACGCAGCTGTAGAATTCATAATCAGAGAACCAGAGGTGTTCTAACTGGGTTTGACCAAAAAGGAAAATTGAGTGTTAGCATAACAATGCTGGTAACAGATCAAACTTAGGCATTAGTACAAATGTATTAACTAATAATATGTGCTGCTTGAACATTAATAGACAAATAAACGTATTAATGATATGCACATTTATAAACATATAAATAAACACATTTACATTATCAGCAAAATGCTATTATTTGATTGAATAACTACTTTGTGGCATTATGATATATGATTTTAGATGTGGTTGAGATAATCATTTGGTTGATGATATAAGGCATGATGTAGTAGTAAATATAAATAAGTAGTAAAGTACTTTACTGGGTATATACCATAATAATAACCAATGAACAATTGTTTTAGAAAATGCTAATTCCTATAATTGTTGATACCTTTTTATCATCAAAATTTGTATGAATTAAAATGTGAATGAACACAAATGAACAATAAACAATAGTATATAAATTGACATTCAATTATTTTTTTTTATAAATGCTGTGGGAACAAATGTCATTGGTAGTTCATGATACCTAATGCATTAATGATAACAAATTGAACCTTATTGCAAAACCCTTACCTGTTACCCTTTACTATTTACTGTAATGCTGATTATCAAAAGAACATGAATCAGTAACATTTTGGCATCTAACTTTGATAAATGTAGAGGGCACGCATTAAATTCAGTTTAGTTTAATAGTACAGCACTTAAATATATATTGTACTTTAATATACAAAATAAATATTGTTCTAAAGCAGCTTTAAAAACAATATGCCTAAAGTATGACACCTCAGAAAAAAATATACAAAGCATACATTATTGTTCATTTGAGCCTCATAGTATTAATATTTGTATATTTTTAATTAGTCTTTTATCTGCCACATAAAACACGTCTTTTGTGCTTAGCAAATTTTCACGTTTGTAGTATTCTGTGGAAATAACAAAGTCATTCTACCACATTTTTAATTTAATAAATTAAGTCATATGAATGATTTATTATCGTAACAGAAAATTTCACATACCTATGAGCACTATGAGCTTCGATCTGTGGTGGAAACCACCTGTGACATTCAGACTTATTCTGTGACATTGAATGTTTTCAACAGCTAGTTTACCAACCATAAAAAAGTGTGAAACCATAACCATTTCAACCTATTTAAACTGATACAAAAGGTGTTTGCTGTAAAATTGGGGGCTAGGGCTCATATTTAAAGTGCTCTCCAGGCATATTAAAGGCATATAAATGAACACTTAAAAAAAAAAAGTGCTTGCCAGGAATACTCACAAGTGTGGTAACTGATGTTGCCCCCTGACCTTCCGAGCAAAGACGGGAAGTTGAGATGAGATAAGATCTTATCATATGAGATCGGTCAAAAAACATGATCTATTATAGGTTTGTTTGTTTGTTTTTTTCCACAGGGTATTGGTTTGTGACACTTCCTCTGTATATGTAAACTGGGGTAGGGGCTTTGCAGATTGCAGACCTAGTTTCATATTGGCTGCAATAGCAATGACTCGATTGGCTCCCATACAGTTTGGAGGAAATTACATTGTTATGCATCTATGTTGTCTTTTATTTTTGAATGAAAAAACAATGTTGCAACACTGCAGTATGAACTTCATAGTGCTTCAATGCCGTAAAAAAATAATAAAATGACAAACCTATGCCAATAAATAACCAGTAAAAGAACACGCTCAGCATTGCATGCACGTGTACTCAGAACAGCTGAGCAATGTGATAGCATGTGGTTTTACACACTCTGCACACACCCAACCACTTAAAAGTGCTTTTAAAGGAAATGTCCATAGTCTGTATCACCTTACATATCTTACATTGTATAGGCTCTGGTGTTCTTTCAAGTGTTTTATCATTAAATAACATAAAGTTTGATATCTGCGCCATCTGAATTAGTAACACACTGAAACAAAAAACATGAAACCAGTGGAGGGGTTGGTTTACCTTTGCTCTTTTTGTGGGTTTTTGTTTGCCTTGGTTAAAGTTTTCTCGTTACAGTCTCTTCACTGTGAGGGAAATGTGTGCTTAGACTCAATAGTACACTCTTAAAAATAAAGGTGCTTCAAAAGGTTCTTCAAGCGATGCCATAGAAGAACCATTTTTGGTTCCACAAAGAACCATTCAGTCAAAGGTTCTTTAAAGAACCATCTCTTTCTTACCTTTTTGTAATCTGAAGAACCTTCTTTCGCCACAAAGAACATTTTGTCAAACAGAAAGATTCTTGAGATGTTAAAGGTTCTTTATGGAACCATTTAGACAAAAAGGTTCTTCTCTTGCATCGTGAAGCACCTTTATTTTTAAGTGTAGCACGTGTCAAAAAAAAAAGCAAAATATAACTAGGTTTTTACATTTTCTGAAGAAATGTAAAATGTAAATGGTGCTTGCTCATTTACAAAACCACATTGCTAAGATGTTCTGGTCGGTTGCTAAGTGGTTGTTGCTACTGGACTAAATAAGCCCACCCTCAAGTCTCTAATATTCTTGTCTCTAGTTATGATCAAATATGACTTCCAAAATCAATGTAATTTTTGAGCCTTTTTTATTATCCACCAAGCAAAACTTGTAAGAAAAAAGCTCACCTCTATTCAACAAGCCACATAATTTGAGTTTTAACTATAGCACAAATGTGTAGGAAATGTCACATGCACATAGAAATGACATCACACTCAAGTTGACCGTGTTCCAATACAGAAGTCGGAAAATCAAGATTGACGCATCCATTGATACCAACAGTTGATCAAAACACATTAAAAAGCAGTATTTTGCACAGACAGCACCAACCTATCATGTCCACAGATAGAGGTTGGATAGTACTGTGTACTGTGTAGACACAAACAAACAGACATGCTAATAAACAGTATATTACTGGTGTTTCACTTCTGTTGATGCAATGATCAGCCTGAAGGCAGGGTTGTTGTGGTTCCTCCAACTTTCCAAACCAGAATTCCAATTTGAGGAGGTGTTTCAGTTAAAAGTTCTTGGATTTTACAACTTCCAAGTACAAATGGAGCGCACCATTAGGATAAGGTTTAGTTTAAATCACTAACCCAAGTATAGTAATAATGATATTAGAAGAATATGTTTTAATGGTCTCAAGAACTTCCCAGTTCCCACATATAATTTTTGGTAACACCTTAGCTTACGGACCAATTCTCATCATCAACTAGTTGCTTATTAACATGCATATTACTAGCATATTGGCTTTTTATTAGTACTTTGCCCAGCTCTGGTCAACTTACAAATGGCGTCCTTGGATGGCCTATAACTCTCAGAAACGAGACCGGGATCCAAGAGCAGATGAAAACAAAATCCAAGTTTATTGAAACTGTGATAACAAAAAAGTAAATAAATCAGCCGGATAGCAAAACCCCAGCAAAAAGTCAGTTCTGATCAGCGTGGAGGTTAGACCAGCCGGGGAAGAGAGGCGGCGAACCGGCAATAGAATGCCACCGCTGAATTCCAGGGGTGGTCTCGAGCATGGGCAGAGAGGAATAGGACGGAACTGCTGTGGAGAGACAGGCCTATGAGTAGCGAGAGCCAAGGACGGGAGCCGACCAGAGTTCTAGGGAGGCAGGAGGGTAGAAAGAGGAGGGTGACAAACACAAGACCGACTAGACTATAAAAATTAAAATAAAAAAAATGATTCAGACAAACACAGCATGGACAGAGACGATCTAAGTTGCTGCACAACATATTACGGACTGACACAAGATAGCATTCAAGAGGGCCAGATAAAGGGAAGAATAATGAGGACAAAACGAGGTGCAGGTGAGAAGGGAGAATTAGCTAACAGGGATAACAAGAGGGGCGGTGTGAACACCAGCATGACAGCAGAGCACATGGCAAGCCATCAAAACAAAAGACCATGTGCTCCATGATAACAAAGCCCAAGTAGACCCCACCGAAATCGTGACAATAACTGTATATATTTTGGTTTCAAGCTTTCAAATCGTAACTTGTTTCCTACCAATCATCTACTTTTTTTCTTTTTAAAGTTTTAACAGAGCATGTAAATGTGATCAGCTCTGTTCGGTTGATTACATTTTTCTTCTCTTCTCCACTAAGCAAGTAACTTACAGAGATGTCGAATTTATTGACCATATTGTTAGAATTTCCAATGACTGTCAGGTAGAAGTGAAGGGCTCAAATACTGGTCATTTACAATGGCCATTTTTGGCTTTCATAAACATGGTTTCTAACACTTGAACAAATGGAAGAGATGCACCGTGATTCTAAACCAAAATGTGTACTTCCTCCAAGACAGATGCTGTCACACCCCACAAACTCATCATCTGGAGAGAGAAAATGTCTCAGTTACACCAAAATACACATTTCATGATGGACGTAAAAAGGATTGTAAAGATATTTCACGGGAACTTGGCATTCATTACATCTGTTTTAATTCTTCAGTAAGTATTATAGAATATTTAGTTGCTTATGGTTTTATCTGCATGTTTTTATTCTTTTATCTTATGAGTTAGTGTCTTGCTTTGCACATTTAAAAAACAACAAGTGATGTACCAAAGTGCTGTACAATTTTAAATATTATTAGGCAATATAAAATCTATTGCCTAATAATGTTTAAAATTGTACAGCACTTTGGTACAACACTTGTAGTTTTTTAAATGTGCTTTATAAATAAACGTGAACTTGAATTTGAGTAAGTATTCATGTTCAAAGGTCAAATGTTACAGCTAATAATTTGTAAAATATTTGCTCCTTTTTGCTACATTTTTAATAAAAAAATAATAAAAGTACCTAACTGAAACGACTTGCTGTCAGTTTTATTAATATAAACTAACAGAGACTACAAAGGATAGAGTGCTGCAGGGATGACATATTTCTGTAGGCCAAAACCTAGAAACGAGTTTTAGCATTTCTGGTTGTTGCTGCCGTGTGGTTTGAGTTTGAGCTCCGTCAAGTTAATTCTTTGTCGTCTAATTTTTTATCTTAAAATCAATTTTATACACCATCCTTTTTCAGTTTTATAACGTGTGAATATATCCCCTATCGTATTCTACAACAAAAACAATCAGAGCGCTTTGTTAGCACTAGTTCTATTTTTGACTTCCGAGTCCGCTATTAGCATATAGCCCGCTAGCATCGCCAGCGTGGTTGCCGCTAATCTCGCTTACACTAATACTCTATTCACATTTATTTTGTATGTTATATTTAATATATATATATATATATATATATTTTTTTTTTATTTATTTATTTTTTTTATTCATTAATCATTCAGGTATTTGACAAAAATAAACAATATACTGTGTGTATATACAGTACACTCTCAGAAAAAAAGTGTAAAAACAAACAAACAAAAAAGTAACTTTAGGGGTACAGCAGCCTGTCAGTGTCAACTTTGTACCTTCTTAACCCCTAGTGTTCATAATAGTACCATAAGAGTACATATCACTACCTTAAGGGTACATATTGAGGATACTGCCCTAGTGACAAGCTGTTGTAGCCCTAAAGGTACAATCTTTGTTGACAGTGTATGTGAAAAATAGTGTGTAAATTCACTCCCATAAAGGTAATAAAATGTCTCTAAAAATCAGATCTAAATGGTCCATGGTCCAAATATTATGCCATATAATTGCATACATTGTTATGCAATAATATGCCACTTAATTGGATATATTCTGCATGTACATGTTTAAAATGTCATAATTCAGTATACTGTGAGGCTACAGAGACAGTGTTGTTACTGAAATGTTTTTGCCTATGATTTAAAACTAAAGTAAGCGTAAGCATGCAGTGCCAAATGTGTTAGGGAGGGCTCTTGTGGTAAGCGATAGCATTACAATATACAACATACAGATTTTAATAGTTTCATTTATTGGTTTATTTACATAATGACTAACATCTTGATATAATTATCAGTGCATTCGAAATAAGTAGTTTAGGCATAAAATTGAGCAGACATTAGGAATATACAATATTCACAGACATCAGTCCAGTAAAGAATACATTCAATGTAAAGTTCCTCCATATATCAATACTGCACCCACACATCCTCTTTTAGCCTATTTGAGGGAACACTGTTTTGTGTTTGGTTTTGCCTTTGAAGTGTGTGTGGTTAAGGATGTGTATTTCTATTCCTGTGGTTAATGACAATTATATGGAACCGGTAATTTTTTTAGCAGGTCATGTGATGAGACCTCAGAGATATTGAGGAACAGATATATTATCAAGATTAGATCACTTGTAAATTCATAAAATTTAATGCATCAGTTAATTTTTTAAGCCAGTGTGAAAGACACTAATTTATTCATAAACACTAGACTGCAGAAAGCATTTCTTGCCCCACCAACCTGAAGTAGGAATTTTCATATCCTTGTATGATTTCACGTACTTATATGATGGTTCTTTTTTAACAATGGCATTTGGTTTCACTAATTGAGGTAGTATAATTGATATGATCAGGGCCGGATTTACCACTTTTCGTGACATAGGCAAAACCAATTTTTGGGCCCGCCTTCCCTATTAATATAATAGGCCTAATATTACAACCCAAGCAAACAAAAATATTTCTTAATCAGTGGAAACCGTTACAGTGTTTTCTATCGCAATAAGCGCTTGCTTTCAGTCAATAAAAATCGAATGTAGTTCTTAATTTGTTTGAGAACTGAGAAAGACCATTCCATTAATAGGCGCGTGTAGCCCTAAAGTGGTTATGTGGCGCGTGGCCACATAACCACTTCGGGAGTGCATTATTTCTCTAATAATTTTAATGACCTGGAGTCACAATCACACATCAATTGTTCAGATGATTTGTTTCAAGACATTTGACATGTTTCTGTCCTGAAGTGTGTTGAACTAGCTAATTTTTTACGCACCTCATCGCAAACCTTCCGTTGCAAATTCCAAAACGTAATTTTAGCGCTAATAACAGAGGTTTGAGCCATTAATATGCAGACTAACGCAGTTATTAATGCAGTCTAACACAGTTATTTGATAGAGAGAGCGAAAGAGAGAGGAAGAGATTAAGTGCGTCTGTGCATCTCTCAGCAGTGTCTACTAATAGCGAATCTTTAAGTTGAACTGCTTCAAGAACCTCGCTACTGAGAAATGTAATGTTAGCTTTTCAGGAGCGAAACTATTTTATTGATAAATTCATAGGGCAGCCGCAGCTCTGACAAGAAGTTTCTGTTCGCGTGTGTGTACTGTGTGTGTGTCTGTAAGAGATAACGGGAGAAAGAAAGCCGATTTCCGTACATAAATGTTTGAAGACATGGAAATATATTTTGTCATTTTTACCCTATTGTTTGTTATATTTATTTGCTCAATGTCTTCTGGGGTTTTTGGTTCTTTTACTGTTGTAGATATCCCATAGTATAACAAAAATATTATATATCTCTTCATTGTGTTTGGGCCCCCCTGGACGAGCAAGCATAGGCACGTGCCTAGAATGCCTATGCACAAATCCGGCCCTGGATATGATATAACAACAACAAATGTATTATATGATACAATGCATGAATAAAGACTGAACATCTTAAACGATAAGCACAATATTTACAAAAAGGATTAAAAAAAATGGTTGCGTGTCCCATCTAAACTTGTGTACTTTTGGTAGGAGATGCAAAAAAAATAGCTGTGTTGGAAGTTTCATTCTCTGAAACTTTGGATTGTGTAGATGTCGAATGGTAGGTCTTCACACACACAAGATTTCTTGAAAACATACTTGCTAGGCATTTCCTAAACTTTTCTCCAACAAAAGCATAAATGACCGGATTTACACAGCAGTGAGTGAGTGCGATTGTCTCTGTCAAGTCCATGGCCATGTTGATATGAAGATAAGCCTCGCAGCTAGTTAGAATGCCAAACTCCTGCAAGGTTTTCAGGAACACCACCACATTGTAGGGCACCCAGAAGACCACAAACATGATGACAATGCCTAAGATGAGCTTTATGGCCCGTTCCTTTTTTGAGTTTTTTGTCTTTTTCACAACCATTAGGACCCTGGTGTAGCAGTAGGCTAAAGTGGGCAAAGAGATGAACAGTCCTACTGCATTTTCACCAAAGTTACGGAAGAGCTTCCACTTTTGGGCTGACCCAGCAGGATAAACTCTCTGACAGCTGGTGATATTGTCCTCTGTGACCATTGCTGCAAAGATGGCCTCTGGAAGGGCAGCACAGATCGAAACCATCCATATAAGGAGACTAACTATAATTCCATAACGCAGCATCTTCGCTCCCAGCACCGCAATAGCATGTACGATGACCAAATAGCGATCCATGCTCATCAGTGTCACAAATAAGATTCCGCTGTAAAATCCCACTTGGTATGTACCTGCCATTGCTTTACACATTTCATTGGATTTTAAGTAGTGGCCCTGAATATAGAGAGCCCAGGAGGGCAGTGAGAGGACCATTAGTAGGTCTGACAGAGCCAGATTCAGCAGGCAGAGATTTGTCATATTTTTCACGTGCATGATTTTCAAGAGGACCCATAAGACAGTGATGTTGCCAATAAGGCCAAGTCCAAAAACCATGTAGAAAATGGCAGCCTTGAGATCGGGATTCAGCTGTGAATCTTCAGTCTTGCAGGTTTCTGTTTCGTAGTAATCGAAGGTTGTTGTATTCATGCTGTAACAAATAGCAAATTGTATTTAAAAAGTTAAAAGTAGTTTGAAAAACACACTATTTGTACTAAATGTAGTTGTACTTGAACACAATGAATAAAACTAGTAACATGCCACTTATATGGACCGTAACCACTCGTTTGACTCTATCATATAGGGATTTTTTTTTTCGAGCCGCATTGATGTGCAATAATGGTGTGAAAGTTGATGTCAGTAAGTTGCAATGTGTTCTTTAGCAAATCTCCATCATGGGGTCTTCTATAATTCTGGAAATTAAGAGTCGGAAGGCACATGCCAACTTACTTAACATAAATTAAACATAATAATTGGTAGAGTGTAACTTTATTTCATTGCTTAATGGCTGTACAACAGACAAAGTTTCATAATAATGTAATAGCATTATGATGGTAGGCCTGATTAATAATAATATATAATAATAATAATATTCAGGTAGGCCTGAATAATAATAACAATAATAAACCTGATTAAGGTTGTTACGAGTGTTACATGTTCAATAGGCAGGCATTTAAAAATGCTTTTACAATTTTTAATACAAAATTTGACAGTAGTAATGATTTGAAGTCAAACCTCAAAACTACCACATGCAGACCACATTGTTTTCAAATATCATTATGCACAAACAGAAGGAGGTCGCAGCACGTTGATTAACCACAGGTTTTTCAAGCATCCCACCGCAATCCCACTATCATACATACATATCTGTGATCTCATGTAACATTTTTGTGAATTACAGTACTTGTGCAATACAGTCAAGATGTTCTACAATACTCAGTAGAAATACTGAGTAGAAATCACTTGTATGTGATATAATAATTGAATAAAAAAAACATTGAATCACTGAATGTAATATATTGGGCTGTTCTTAAGGAACAGGGTTATGCTCTTGAGTCGATCTCCAGAATTTATCAAAATGTATTAATGATGGATCAAAACACAACATGATGAAAATCTAATAAATAAATATTCTCTTTACCTCTCTGTATATGTTTCAATCATGATGACAAATTGCTGTCACTCTTGTTGTTGAGATGTTGTTAAGACTTAGTTCATATGGTCATGGAAGTGAGTCCAGTACATTTCACCTTCTTTCTGTACATTTGCCTTCAGCAAATTTCCTGTTAAATGAAGCCTGTGCATGTGTGAGTGTGCTTTTTTGCAAAATTTATCGTGCGAAGAGATGGTGAGTTGTGAACACATTTCCTGTCACCGCACTGAGGTAATCAGTTTGGATGCACAAAAGAAATTCCCTGGGAGGAGATAAAACAATAATTTTGAGTCATTTGAGGTTGTGTCAGCTACTGAATGAACTCTAATAAGTCCCCCCACCCACAGCGAATGTCTTGAAAAGGACAGTTTATATAGATAATGTTCAAAACCAATGCCATCCCACACCAATGAATGATATGTCTGTAATGCTGACAAAACAATGTTTGTGCTCTTTTCTCCTTCAACAGTGAGTCAGTTTTCAGGAATTGAAAAAAATAAAGAACAAGTGAAACTAATGCTTATTCTTGGAAAATTAATTATGGGTTTCAAGATTGTGTCTCTTTTTATGGCTTGTTGTGGTATAATGCAAACTTTTTATATGCAAACCTTTCAGGTTTATCAGGCTCAAAACAGAGAGTACTCTCAAATTTTCAAAAATCTAAATGATCAAAACTCTTGAATACAATTAACTAATTAATTAATTAAATTGTTATACAGTTTTTCTCGATTGCTAAAACACTATAACCAGGCTTTTGAACTAAAATTTCAAAACCATAATGCCATTTATCAAAAAGCACACCCAATTCCCTAAACTTTAAAAACTACTCCCCAGTTTTGACACATGAGTCAGATTTGTTGAGCTGTCACTGCAGAACTCTACACACAAATCCCTTACTTTCTTATTGCGTACACCATGTGGTCATTTTGAAAGCACTAGCATTCAATACTGTTCACTCAAGTCAGCACAGCTTGAGTTCAATTAGAACACAATTCGAGTCAAAATTGAACACACATAAATCAGATCCTTCAATGGATAGATAAAAGGGCCCGAATCAGTTCATTGAGTTTTGGAACAATGGATCCACAGAGAAATGAAGAAATAGATCGAGGAGGAGGGGCAAGGGCAAAGAGACAAGCAGTCTCAGATGAAATTCGAGCCACTTTAGTTGTGTTCTTGTCCATGGTATGACTATGAGGGAGGCTTCACCGTCGCCTACATCATCAAAACCTTCAGGGAGGAAAATAGGTAGGTGTACTTACAGTAAGACTGCTCTGTACAGTAACTTTTGAGAGCTGTACTCTGTGCTGTACACATACACTGTTGCACTATGCTACTGTAATAAAGAAATGCATCAAATTGCCTCGCATACAGATAGAGTTTCAGTATGTTTCCATTTTTCCTGTAAAAAGGATGTGTGACAGTTACAGTAATGAGTGCTTCTATTTTTGTAGAACACAGAGACGACCACCTAGTGGAGGCAGGCTAAGGCTTTTGTCGAAGGAGCAAGAGAGGGAGCTTGTAAACATGGTCATTGCCAATAATGTAATCCGCCTGCGAGAGATTCAAAGGAGAATGATTGAGGATAATCATCATTTTCGAGGGATTACAGTTTTTCTGAATTGCTAAAACACTAAACCCCAAACTAATAAAGAAATGCATCAAATTGCTTCGCATACAGATAGAGTTTCAGTATGTTTCCATTTTTCCTGTAAAAAGGATGTGTGACAGTTACAGTAATGAGTGCTTCTATTTTTGTAGAACACAGAGACGACCACCTAGTGGAGGCAGGCTAAGGCTTTTGTCGAAGGAGCAAGAGAGGGAGCTTGTAAACATGGTCATTGCCAATAATGTAATCCGCCTGCGAGAGATTCAAAGGAGAATTATTGAGGATAATCATCATTTTCGAGGGATTACAGTTTTTCTGAATTGCTAAAACACTAAACCCCAATCTCTGAACCAAATTCTCACTAGCTTAAACCAATTTGTCGAATAAAGCACTCTTTCTGCTAAACCAGGCAGTTCGGCTCTATTTGCAAATCTCATGCACTCTTTTTGCAAAACTCTAAACATATTCTCATTCACTTAAACACTTATCACACTTGTTTCTAATGATGTGATCAAACCAACTGTACAAAATATGAGCCAGTTCAGAGTCCACAACTGGCACAGGTGACTGAATGATGATACGAAGAATAGATGGAAACAATCTGAGAAGGAGAGGAGCAAGAGTATATGTAAGAAGTGGAGGATGAAGAGAGAAAGAGTAAGATTTAGAGAGTGTTATCAAGGCTTGATCTGTCAGACCAGAGGGTTTTTTCTCTTTGTCTAGCAAAAAATACAACATTACTTGTGTTGTGGACAATGTCCTCAGGCTAAACTCAAGCACAAAGACATGATGCTGAGACAGAATGAAGCTCTCATTGACCCTGATTTTACAATTGCACAACATACAGTATTTGAGTGTACTGTAACATGCTATTAATTTAGAGTTTTACAGTTTTTTTAACTGCTTGCACACATTTGTTGCTTCTTTTTTTCAAAACTTTACACACAAATCCAAGAATTGCACACACAAAATGCAAAATGCCTCACATCACTTGCAAAATTAAGCACTGCATTCAAAATATCACAAACACATTTCAAAAGCAAACATTTGTCTTTTGTTGCAAACACCTTTGCCATAATATTATATTTTTGGATATATCATATACACAGTTATTCAAAACCTAAAGCTCTTCTTTCGTGAGCTCCTACGTACATTTCTGTTCAAGATTTAAAACAATTGCCAGAGAGATTCACGGTAAACACGAAAGCAAGATTGAAACCAAACTTTTTTTACTTTAAGCATTTGTGGTTGTGAATACAGTATTACTCAGAACAAAAGAAAAGAAATACATCAACCATGTGTTGTTGTGTATATGTGTATTTATAGGCCTATTCTAAAGCCATGATTGCTTGGTGTTAAGTAAAGCAATGGGTGTTTGCACGTGTGAGGAGTTAGTGTGAGGCACTGATGAATTAGTGTGGCATTTTGATTGGTTGTGTTTGAAAAAGGAAATTAAGATACTTCCTGTTACATTTTTGTGTGTTACATAGAGAATTGTGAGTTGTGTTTTGCAAAAAGTGTTTAATGAAATTGAGAACTCAAAGGTCAAAGGTTGAGAATTAGTGTATGGTTTTGCAGATTTGCTGTGTGGTTCTGGAGTTTGAGTGTCAGGTTTGAGAAATTGTGTGACAAGTAAAGATTTTTTTGTGTAAGCAGTTGAAAACTATAATATTTGACCTTTTTGGCCTTTGCAATTGGACTGCAGTATTTTTGCAGTATCCAAGTGCTGAATATATACCAACATTCAGTACTATTCAATATTCAGCACAATACTATTCTTGCATACAGTAGGCCTATACAATATATTCACCTTACTCAGTTGCAATTGCTATACTTTTTTACAGAATTGAAAAATTGTTTACTCAATAGTTGTGTTTTGCAAAAAGTGTTTAATGAAATTGAGAACTCAAAGGTCAAAGGTTGAGAATTAGTGTATGGTTTTGCAGATTTGCTGTGTGGTTCTGGAGTTTGAGTGTCAGGTTTGAGAAATTGTGTGACAAGTAAAGATTTTTTTGTGTAAGCAGTTGAAAAAAACTGTATTTGACCTTTTTGGCCTTTGCAATTGGACTGCAGTATTTTTGCAGTATCCAAGTGCTGAATATATACCAACATTCAGTACTATTCAATATTCAGCACAATACTATTCTTGCATACAGTAGGCCTATACAATATATTCACCTTACTCAGTTGCAATTGCTATACTTTTTTACAGAATTGAAAAATTGTTTACTCAATACAATATACTTTTTTTCTGTAATGTTCTGGATGCTGTGTTCTCCATTTTTCTCTGTAGTGTCTAATGAATGCTCTGTAGTGTTTTCTTTATTGACTCATGTGTGTTTGTGATCTGAGAGCACCGTTTGATTTTGAGTGCAAGAGAAATGGTTTTGCAGTGATTGTATCAATACAATATACTTTTTTTCTGTAATGTTCTGGATGCTGTGTTCTCCATTTTTCTCTGTAGTGTCTAATGAATGCTCTGTAGTGTTTTCTTTATTGACTCATGTGTGTGTGTGTGTGATCTGAGAGCACCGTTTGATTTTGAGTGCAAGAGAAATGGTTTTGCAGTGATTGTATGATTTTGAAGGAAGAGTCAGAGGTTTCGTAAATTTATTTGTATAAATAAGAGTATTTGGATTTTTGTTTAAGGTTTTGAGAAAATGAGTGATGGTTTCAAGAAATGTGTTTTTAGCAATTCAGAAAAACTGTAATGACATCAGCCTCTCCACAATTGATCGCATCATCCGAAAGCACAGGTTCCGGATGAAACAGGCGTACCGTGTCCCTTTCAAATGAAACTCTGTCAGAGTGAAAGACCAACGAGTGGAATATGTTCAGGTATGCGTTTTGATATCGTATGAAGTATTGTGTACCATCACAGTATAGCAGTTTATGTTGCCATTTGTGCCCTCTTGAACTGTGCTTCAGGGCAGTGGCAGCTCGTCAGGGGAGGCAGGGGAGGCACAGCTTCCCCAAAATTTTGAGGTGAAAATGGGAGGACGATTTAATGTTAATAAAATGCACAATTAATTTCAATTCATGTCTTAGAATGTGTATTTTTTGTTTGTAATTTCATAGCTGTTATACCATAACATGTTACTGAAGTTGGAAAGCGCTGCTTTTCTATCGCGAATGTGCCAAATCTGCTGATGTAATTACAACCGCTAGGTGATAGAGAAGGAGAGGGGAGGCCAGGGGAGAGCTGAGCTCTCGTGCCTCCGTTGGTAAAAAAAATTAGCCAATCAGCATTGTAGCAGACAAGATTTTCTGGCCTGACCCAGACCAAAGATGGGATGCTGAGGCAGAATATTGTGTGTGTGTGTTGTACTGTGTAGTGTTCATGAATGAATAAAAATGTGCCAATGTATACATTGGTTGTGTCTTTTGTGTTCATCATGTGAAAAGTTTTTTTTGGGGGGGTTATATAACTTACCAGTTTTGGAAATATTGTTTTGAATGTATTGCACCAGTGTGCAATACTATGTTATAGTGTGTGGGTTTTTGAGGGCTTGTGTGTGATGTCTGAGGGCAAAGTTTGGTTTTTCAGTAAGAGTGAATGTTTTTCAGAGAGTGTAGAGTTTCATTTTGACCTGAAAATAGGATGCTTGGGGAATTGGGTGAGACGTTATGGATTTGTGTTTACTGTTTTGAGAATAAGAGGCATAGTTTCAAGAAATGTGTTTAAGCAATCGAGAAAAACTGTAATGTCATCTTAAAGGGATAGTTCACACAAAAGTGAAATTTTCATCAATCACTCCCATAATGTCGTTCCAAACCTCTATGCATGTTTTTTTTTCTTCTGTTGGAAAAGTTGGAAAATGGTTTTTTTTTGTCCATACAGTGAGAGTCAGGCTTTCATTATAAGGGCATAACCAGTCAAATTTATTATATTTTTTAATATTTTCTCACTTGCCTATCAAACAGGGAAGTAAGGTATTTCTTGTGAATTTACGATACTTCTGATGAGTAGATTCTCACTAGTAGCTATTGGTAAAATAATAGTAATAGTGCAGTAATGATAAAACTATTTGTGCAATAAAACAGTGCTTACGATTACCAAAAAATACATAAATATCAATACATAGGCTTTCAAGCAGCATAACAGACTGTTATTGTACAGCTAAAATAACAGAAAGCAACTGACTTCAAAGGCCTCGCACAATCAAATAAAAAATGGCCACATCTGCTAATGAGTTAAAAATAAGGTAAGAAGTGCAGAAGTGCTATTCTTATTACTCTTGTGTATGTGTGCATATGACTGTCATTTGTGTACCATATTACTGTAAGTCTCTTTTAAATACATTTTGAGTAGTCTTATTGTACTTCACTTGTTTCTACAAACAATCTCCATTTTCTGCCATTTTCTTGGAGGTGAAGCACATGATGTGATAGAGGGTGTTGGAACATCATCTAGCTGTTGATCTTACAAACTGATCTGCATTCATCGAGCAGCAGAAGAAATCTCTTATCTGATTCAGTAAAACCAAGCAGCAACTCTCAGAATTGAAAACAAAGCCTGTAATGCACCTTGCTACAATAATCGAGTCTCCCCAAAATGGCTGCCCACATTTTTTTCCCCTTGTCAGCATGACAAAGAATGACAATGCAACCAAATTTCCATTACAAGCATCTAGAATGAATGGTTAACCTCAAACACTGTCTTTTGATGAAACATATGAATATTGAAAATTGGGTGTTTGTTGAGGCAACAACACAAAAAGCGACTTTAAAAAGCAAAGTCTCTCAGAATGTGGGAGTATTGTTAAGGAAATTGGTATAAACTTAACATGCTTGAGACTCTGGCTCCACATATAGACAGATAAACACTTACGCATATGTGGTTTATAGCTACGTCAGAATTCTTCCTCTTTGTGACAAACAGACAGTCACCTCCCTCCCACCACACACATAAATCCACCTGCACATACTATGAGACGTCATAATTCCCTTAGTATTTCAAGGAATCTACCTCAAGGATTCCTTTTTTTTTATTATTATTTTTTATTATTTTTGAGTAGTTTTGAGGTAATGTAACAGTGAATGTGTTTTCTGTATATTAGTTTGAATGCATACCACCAGGACAATGAATTTTAATCCATCAAATATTTTATTAAATGGCATTTAACATTAAAAATCTTAAAAGCAAAATGACTAAATGCATTTCTTTAACAAAGATGTCAGAAAGTCACAACTGAAAACATTTTTGACTCCCTATGCAAAAACTAACAGTGAGGTTTTTTTTTAATTCCTGATGAAATCATTAATTTCTTAATTTTCTGTATCAATCACATTTCTAAAATATGAGCAATATACATGCACAAAGAACACATTTGCAATAACTTCAACTTCCGCACTCTCCTACTTAACATATATCATTATTGTTAACAAAATTGTCAAAAAACAGAACAAAGACAACTTAAAAATAACTCAATATACATTCAATAAAAAGGAGAAATTACGGACGTTAAAAAAATCGAATAAAATAAAATAAAATACTAAGACTAAAAATAACTCTGGGGGAATAAGTTTGCTCTATGCAATATGTGTGGAGGAATATTCAGTAGATTTGCTGAAGACTGAACTTCTGCGTTCAGATAACTGTTGAGAGAAAGTGGCGCACTGGCTGAAGCACAATGGAAACTTCTCTTTTAGGACTTTAAGAACTGCTCTTCTGAACTTCTGTCCGGCAAAGGCATAGATGATAGGGTTGAGGCAACAGTGGCTTAAGGCGATTGTTTCCACCCACTGCATGGCAAGGCTTAAACTAATATGCTGCTCACAAGAAAACAAGTAGCCATGCTTCTGCAGGTAAATAAGAAACATGACAATGTTGTATGGAGTCCAGAAGAGGAAATAAACTGCCACTACAGCCAAGATGAGTCTGACGACTTTGTGCCTTTTTTGTGATTTTATGCTGAGCAGAGTAGGGATGATCCGGGAATAGCAAAAGCTCATAATAATCAGAGGGATGATCAAGGTCAGGAGGTTCATCTTAAGATAAGTAAATGACATCCAGGCTGAATCCTCAGGAAATTCAGATTTGCATGATACTGTGATGTTTGTCTCATTTTTTGTTTTGGCAAAAATAATATTAGGGAGGGATACAAACAGACTGAGCATCCATATAAATGAGGCCAGAATCAAACCCATTTGTGCAGACCGATTTCTGGAAAAGATACTATGGGCATGGACGATGACAACATAGCGATCCAGTGTCATAAGGACCATGAAGAATATGCTACCGTACAGACCCAACGTGAAGAGACCTGTTATGAAATGACACATGAATTTACCAAAAATCCACTCATCCATGGCACTGTGAGCCCAAAAAGGGAGTGACACAAGAAAGAGTAGGTCAGATAGGGCTAGGTTGAAGAGGCACACATCTGTCATGTTGGATTTTTGACGGTATCTGATCAGGACCCACACTACCAGGCCATTTCCGATGAAGCCAAGAATGAAAACTAAGCTGTACAGGGTTGGAAGGAAAACCTCGCTGAAGGCCTTTGTGTTTCCATTGTTGCATGGTGATCCATAGTTTTCATTATCGTTATTGTAATAATCACTGTAATCTGATGTTGGATGGCACACAAAGAACACAATGTTAGATTATATAATGAATTATAGGCCTATTTATAACATAATATTTATAATATATAATGTATAATATGTTTATATTGTATTATGAAACATCTTAACAACATTGCTTTCTTTAGGTTCAAAAGTAGGCAAAATAAATTGACGCCACAAGGAACTTGAATTTTAGTTTGTGCTTTCCTGACACCTACTGGTAAGATTAGGCATGATCTTCTTCTCATGTTGTAAACTGACGACTTTGACATGTTTAAATGTTCACCTTAAACTTATTTTATGTTTAAAAGGATAGTTCACACACACACACACACACACAAAAATAAAAAAAATTCTGTCATCATTACTCACCCTCAAATTGTTCCAAACCTGTCTGAGTTTCTTTCTTCTGTTGAACACAAAAAAATATATTTTGAAGAATGTTGAAAAACCAAACAGTAGGCGGTTGAGATTCTTCAAAATATCTTCTTTTGTGCTCAACAGAAGAAATAAACTAAAACAGGTTTGGAAGAATTTGAGGGTGAGTAAATGATGACAGAATTTTCATTTTTGGGTGAACTTTCATAATAAAATCAAAATAATGCTGGTTTTCCATTTATTTATTTTTAAATTGTTTACTTCTTAACAAATGATGCTTTACATTTTTAATAATTATTGTGACAAAAAACACAATTAAAACAAATTCTAAAGTCCTATAATATACGTAGGAACAACGTTTAAATGTAGCATAATTACATTGAATAGGCTGTTTAGTAACCTACCAGCCACAGTCCCTGGGTCCTCTGTCATGTCTCTTGGTTATGACAGCTGAATCTGTGAAATTTTTGTGATCCTGCCTGTCAAAAAGCTTTACAAAACACAGGAGGTGCTATTTCCTGAACCTCCCTGGGGCGGGACTTCAACTTACTTTAATGTCATTAAAAAGGTTCACACTGCTGTCTGTATCATTAAATTAATTAATTTGGAATTCACATCACCCTTTTTAAACTGAGAAATGAGTACAGAGGCATTTCAGCATCAAGGAAACTGGGCATACAACTGTGAGTGCAATACATGAAAATGTTTCCACAAATTTACACATAATTTGTTTAAAATACGCATTAACACAGTACAATTTGTATATGCAAATTTTTGCTTGAATTAGCTTATATGGAGCTTTTATTTTCTATGTAAAACTACACATTACCAGTACTTCAAATGATAAAAAGTTACCTGAAAAAAAAAAAAGTTTACCTGATGAAAAGTGTTACAACACCCACTTAGGGTTACGGTGCAGCAGAATTTGCTCATCTGTCATTCTGGGAAGACAATGAAGTGGTTGAGGACACACACACACACACACACACACACACACACACACACTCACAATAAATATGCACACAAGCCAAGTCAGAAAGTAAATTATTTTTCTAAAGCACTTCATACAATATAGACCATTTCACAGCAGCTTCACAATAGTATCAAATTCAAATTCTGCTGTGTTCTTATACAGCTCAAGTCAGTTCAGTATTGATTCTGTTCAGTTGCATAACTGCGTGAATTCATCAGTTGTATACTGTATATACAGTGTAAATGTGCGTATCTTCTAATTGACAAACTCCTGTGCACTCCTCTACACTTTGTTACTACTCAAAAATAAACCTTTTTAGAAGAGTTAACATAGTTGTGAAAGAGGTGTTCGGTTTTGCAAAATATGTGTGACGTTTTGCATGTGTGTGTGTGTTGTGTGCAGAGTTTTGAGAAATGGAGTCATAGTTACAAAAACTGTGTGTAAACATTTTTTAAAAACTGTAAATGGACAGGGGAGCCAACCCAGTAGCCAACCGGCTAATAGTAAACACTATTTGAATGTCAAGGGACGTCTCTTTTGCAGCTTCACGGTTACCATGGTAAAATCTTGGGTTATCATTAGCAGTTCCATTTTGATATTACATAATCCTACTGAGAATTACGTCAAATTTACGTCTTGACAGTTACGCTAATGTTAACTGTTTTGTAGAGAAACGCTTTTAGGTGGCGAAAGTCATTTATTGACAGTCTCACTGTATCAGTACTGTAAAGCACACGCGCTTCCAGCAGCTCGGTCTCGTGCACAATTCCTGGCTCAGGCTGCCGGCTGTTGAGTGCGGGCTCGAGAAGCCGCGGGAAGGGCGCTGCCTGGTGGACGGATTACAGCAGAATTCCGAACTGCTGTGCCGTTGTTGTCTGTCTATAACGCCGAAGCCACATACGCATTTCAGTGTTTTATATTATAGTGGTATTTCGGTGACGATATTAGTTTTAATTTGACTGGGAACTTTTTTTTTAAGGTAAGAGTTTCGTTGAACTTATAATGTATACGTTCGTAGTCTCTTTTGTGACAGGTGAAACATTTGAATTCTTTCATTTGTTCTTCCATGTTTAAGAACAGAAGTTTGTAACGTTACATCAAACACGTGTCTACAAATAGGAGCGCGGTAAATGGTTGAGTCGTTCCCCTGATAGCACACATACATCTCGGAGACGTCTATTTGATGTCTGCATCTGCATCTGCAAGACGTATTTTTTAGAGTGTTTGCTCATCTGCAATACGTCTATAGGACGTTACTTTTAGATGTCAAATAGACGTCTATTAGATATCTTTAAGATGTTTATGATTTAGAATGTATGTAAAACTGACATCTGAAAGACGTCTGTTAGATGTTTGTCCACAGGAGACGCTTTCCAGATCAAGAGATCTTCAACAGACATCTTGCAGACGTACATGTGCTAAATACATGACCGTGACACCTTGTTGCTGGTCAGCTGTGTTTTCTGTAGAAGAGTTTGTTCTGCTGAGGAATATTTTCATGTTCTTTCTTTAAAGGTGACACTTATATGAATAAGTGTGAATTTGAATCCCAATGTCCCCGCCTGGACGTAGGAGTAAATTGCGTTGATTCATAGCCTATTTAGTTTATGACAGATTCATTTGGGAGACGCTACGATCAGACCTCCTGTCGGCTGAGTGTATAGAGCCCTTACCAAATGTTCACGTTTTCATGGATTTGAGTGTTATAACTGCCTCTCTACAATCAACATTGTCTATATCAATATTAGTGACAATGGCAATCTATCTATCTATCTATTTATCTATAGACAGACAGTTGATGGTGCATTCTAGTGGGCCCATTTGAACTTTATTTTTTTATTTCAAACTATTTTGATCACCTTATATGTTTAAGCCACACACCAAATAGCCTATTGAACTCTTTTAAGTTAGTGTGAAGGTAACTGGAACATCAGGACATTCTGGAGTGGAATGAGAAAATCAGAATAATACAGAATTGACAGAACAGTTACTGTTGCAAACTCGGACAAACAAACAGAGTTGCTAACTGACAGCTGTCAGTGTGAAAACCTTGTCCCAAGATGTTTTTGATACATTTTGAAAACAGAAGGACCATCATTCAAGTGGGACTTAAATATGCCATGGAGGGATATATAAAAGATGTAAAAATAAATATGGTGGGTAACAAGATTAATTTGGAAGCGAGGGTTTACAGATCACAATGCAAGCGGGAGAAGCCTCACCACGGTCGTCACGATCACAGTCACGATCACAGATGACAACATCTAGGATTCACGTACCGCAGGGTAAGAATTTACATTTAACCAGTTTAATATAGAGAGGCACTGAAGTGTAGACCTTCGTAGAACAGTTAGCTATTTAGGTTTGTACATTAGCATGGACTCGCTAAATTTAACGTTAGGTAGTTTTAGCCAGAGATACCTTGCTGAAGCACAAGATGACATTAAAGGGATTAATTTGGAAGCGAGGGTTTACAGATCACAATCCAAGCTGGAGAAGCCTCACCACGGTCGTCACGATCACAGTCACGATCACAGATGACAACATCTAGGATTCACGTACCGCAGGGTAAGAATTTACATTTAACCAGTTTAATATAGAGAGGCACTGAAATGTAGACCTTCGTAGAACAGTTAGCTATTTAGGTTTGTACATTAGCATGGACTCGCTAAATTTAATGTTAGGTAGTTTTAGCCAGAGATACCTTGCTGAAGCACAAGATGACATTAAAGGGGTCATATGATGCTGCTAAAAAGAACATTATTTTGTGTATTTGGTGTAATGAAATGTGTTTATGTGGTTTAAGGTTAAAAAAACACATTATTTTCCACATACTGTACATTAATTTTTTCTCCTCTATGCCGGAGAAACGCGTTGATTTTTACAAAGCTCATCGGTCTGAAAAGTGAGGTGTGCTCTGATTGGCTAGCTATCCAGTGCGTTGTGATTGGCTGAATACCTCAAGCGTGTGACGGAAATGTTATGCCCCTACCATATTGTGATGCCTTGTCCGGCCAGAGCGAAGAGACAAAAACATTAAAACCCATTATAAACAAGGCATTTGTTGCATCCAGTGGGAACATAATTACGGATTATAATGACTTATACTGTCTTTTTTCGCGTTGCGTTGCATCGCGCCGCACCGCGTAAACATAAAACCATGTCTGCATTTGTGATCGGAGAAATGACAAACAACAAGTGCTACTCTTCACTGCCCAAAAAACTCGCGTTTGAATCGTCAGTGGCAAATTCTTTAAAGGCGTCATATGATGCTATTTTATAGATCATTATTTTGTGTATTTGGTGTAACAGAATATGTTGACATGCTTTAATGTTCAAAAAACACATTATTTTTCAAATACTGTACATTATTGTAGGTCCTCTATGCCCCGCCTCTCTCAAACACGTCGTTTTCAACAAAGCCCCCTCCTTTGACAAGCGCAGTCTGCTCTGATTGGCCAGCTGACCCAGTGCATTGTGATTGGCCAAACACCACAAGCACGTGTCGGAAATTTAATTTGTCAATTAGAGCACAGTTGATTTGACCACTTTTTAAAAATATGCATAGTTACTATGTTTAAATAGATTTTGCAGATTCTGTTTGAACCTGAACTAGTATTGTGCTCTGAACAGGATGCCAAGCAGCATGCAAAAGGACCACATGGGTCCATGGTCATTATTCCTAATTGCTGTATAAATAATCAGAGAGCTGATTTATAACAGAAAATCAGGTTGTAATTCTAACTGAAAGTGACACTGACTCTGGTTTTTCATGTGTAATACTGTAAAGCTGCTTGATTTAAAACTATCTATTGCATAAAGTAATATATAAATAAACGTGACATGACTGGACTTTACTGGACTGGAGTACCGAACTGCAGAGATCATGCAAACATCCACATTGCTGTAATCAGATGCGTTTTTCTGTCAGTTTTTGATGTGTTTGTTTTGTTATTGAGAGAAAAGTACATATTCATCCTAACGCCACTCAGCAGCTATAGGTTCAGTTCTGCTCTGTTTGCTTTGAAACGCTGTCTTCTTCTCTTAAATTGCATCAGGAGGGCTGAATTACAGTTTCGCGCGACAGCTCCACACTGGTCAAACTGTGTTATTGCAGGGTCTTACATTAGGTCAGGGGTCACCAGACACGGTCCTGGAGGGCCAGTGTCCTGCAGAGTTTAACTCCAACCCTAATTAAACACACCTGAACCAGCTAATCAAGCTCATACTAGGTATACTTGAAACTTCCAGGCAGGTGTGTTGAGGCAAGTTGGAGCTAAACTCTGCAGGACACCGGCCCTCCAGGATCAAGTTTGGTGACCCATGCATTAGGTCATATGAGATCAAACGACTACTCGACAACAAAAATATTTGTCCACAATTTTTTTTTTGTCGACGTTGTCGATAATGTCGACTAATCGTTTCAGCCCTACCATTGATAGTAAAATGGCTATGAAACCTAATACAGTTGACAGAGTGCAATATTTATTTTCTGAAGTTATGTTTTCTGGAATTTTGCCTTTATTAGATGGCACAGTATAAGGAGGGACGGGAAGAGAAAGGAGAGAGGAGAATAGGGTCAGGAGCTAAAACTCAGGTTGATGAGGTGCTGTTACGTGATGTGTTGAAGTGCTACTCACATTATGCCTTTGATAGACAGAGTACATTATTCGTAGTGATGTTGAAGACATTGTTAGCCAACTACATACTCCTCTAATTCTCGTACCATAATTAGAGCATAGGTGGACAGATCATCTCATGATGCACAGTAGACAGTGAGAGAGTGAGTAAAGCTCTGGCTAAATCCATGCAGGCATTGGATTAGAAGATGGTTTAAGACAGAGCCAGAAAAGATAGCTTGGGAACTGACCCATTCGTTTTGCACAAGACCATCTGCTTAGAAGGCCTTACTGTAATAACATTTTAAAGTCAGTGTAAGTCAATTCTGAGAATTCTTTCTAAACAAATTATAAATGTTGGAAATGCATTGCTGAAACATGTTACAAAGACTGTGAACTATGTAGTACTTAATTGTGGAGTTAGACCGTTAAACAGTTTTTCACCATTTTCGTGTTAATTTTTTGGGCAGGGCTAAAATCATGACTCGATTATGCAATGGAGCCACCGAGCATGGCCCCTCCCCTGACACTATAATAAGAGGTGTGTTTGACTTGAAGCAGCGCTGCGCAGACCGATCGGTGTGTGACATCAAAGTGAGACAGTAAGAGCTATAGAGAGCAGACTGCTCCTTGCTTTCGAATAGCTCTCGCAGTACTTTGATGTCATGCGCTGATTGTTCTGTGCAGTGCTGCTTCAAGTCGAACACACCTAATAACTAGAGCGCATTAGCATAAGTGGTTTTCCTGCTCAATCGTGAGTTACTGTCATTACCGTTAGTTACTACAGCCTACAGTTTTCTAGCTAGCTATGCTGTCACATAAATGCATACAGTAATTGCAGTGTCTATGATATGATACTTGAACACAACACAAGATGAGGTGTATAGGTGAACTCACTTCAGCTTTTACTTAACAGATTCACCACATACAAAACAGGCATGAGCAAACAATCCTGCACGTGTTGAACAACAGACATACATAATAGAACAACGATGCCTGTCATGCTGGTGATATACAACATTTCCTCCTCCCTCAAGAAAAGAAGTACATAAAATGTAGCACTTATTTCCTGTGAAGCCTTTGTGAACTCTGTATGTGAACTCCCGCACAAATACATCAATGTACTGTTCTTACCATGGCCTATGCCGTAACCAAGACTCTAAACAGTCTCTATCAGTCTCTGTGGTGGTTTATGCACACGTGTTGGATAGCGTCTTTCCTCACAGGGCACCCTGTCGGTGTCTGCTGAAACAGTGCTGGTTTCAGAATGGGGTGTATATAGTGGTGATACGGGTGAGTGAGGACAATGACTCTGGCCATTTGTGCTTGAAGGGGATGATGGTAGCTCTACTTGAGAGACAGAAGAAACAGCAGGTTGACTTGAGAGCTCTTCTGCTCTTGTCAGTGCACTTTTCCTTAACTGGTCGACATGACGCCGCCATAATGTACCACCCGACAGCTCAACCTGGTAAGTCAATGGTCCAGTTTGCTCTTTAACTGCAGCAATAACCCACTTGCAGTCTCCCCTGTAGCTTCTTACAAAGCACAGTCTCCCCAACTGCAAAGCTCCATGTGGCTCTGGCAGAGCTCCTCAGGCTTTGATTCATTTGCCTGTTTTGCACAGTTTGTTTGAGGTTCGGCAGTATCAGATCCAACCTAGAACGAAGTGGACGCCCCATGAACAACATAGCTGGAGTTTGGTTTGTAGTTGCATGGGTGGCATTTCTGTATGCGAACAGAAAGTTGGACAGCTTTTGCTGGAGTGTAAATTTCTCATGTGAGTCCTCAAATTTCTATTTGAGTCCTCGCTTAAGGCTTTGTACAAACCGCTCTGCTTGTCCATTAGTTGCTGGGTGCCATAGGGCAGACGTGACATGTCTGATGCCATTTCTGCGAAGGAATGTCTGGAAATCAAAGGCAGTAAATTGTGGCCCGTTGTCACTTACTAACTGATGAGGAACTCCAGTTCTGGCAAACAAGTCCCTAAGTACCTCAATGGTGCGTGCAGAAGTGGTGGTACTCATGATGAAAACCTCAGGCCATTTAGAACAGGCGTCAGCTACCACTAGGAACGTCGATCCCATGAATGGTCCTGCAAAATCAACATGTACCCGCTCCCATGGAGATGCTGGCCATTCCCAAGGGTGAAGTGGCACATGTTCTGGCTCATTCTGTGCCATTTGGCAGCCAGGGCACTGCAGTGTCAGCTGCTCTATCTCTTGATCCATCCTTGGCCACCACACATAACTCCTGGCAAGTGCTTTCATCTTCACCACTCCTAGATGCCCCTTATGCAGCTCATCAAGGACACTAGATCTTAGTCTGGTGGGTATGATGGTACGCAGCTCCCACATCACACACCCAGCATTTAGAGAGAGGTCATGACGTTTTGCATAGTTTTGCAGCAGCGATTTGTGATCAGTTGTCCAGCCTTTAAGTGTTGCCAAATACACTTGTGACAGAATCTTGTCGCGTTTGGTTTCTGTTTTCACCATATCTGCTGTGACAGGCAGACCTTCGGTTTGACTGAAGGAAAACATATCTAGGACTCCTTCCTCTCCATATTCATCTTTTGCCATTTCCGATGGCAAACGAGACAGTCCATCTGCATTAGCATGACATGCAGTGCGTTTATATTCAATCTTGTAACGATGACCACCCAAAAACAATGCCCAGCGTTGCATATGAGCAGCTGCTGTGGCAGGGATTCCTTTCTGCGGGCTGAAAATAGAAGTAAGCGGTTGGTGATCCATAACAAGGGTAAATTCCCTGCCGAATAGATAGTGGTTGAATCTTTTGACACCCCACACTAAACTCAATGCCTCTCTAGGCGCGTTTCCATTACCCTTCAAATTGCACAAATTGAAATTGCGAATTGAAAATACGCCTAATGGAAACGCATCAATTTCGCAAAAACGGCCATATATCGCAAAAAAGTTTTTACACTCGCATGAGGTGGTTTTTCAGGCAATGCGAAAAAGGATTAATTCGCAAAACTGCAATGGAAACGGCTTTTTCGCATTTACAAGTCACATGGCGTATGTAAAAAGTCATATGATCATTCTTCAATGTACTATAACCTCCAAGAAACACTTCATACGTGGCCGCACTCCAGTATAAGGGGCTTTCCCTACTATTAATACTTAGACAATTTACATTGCACACGTATGCGGTGCAGTGTGGCTCTGATACGGTCACTGAAGCTGATTACGGCCACTCAATGCTTGTGTTAATGTTTTTATACAGTCTATGGTTTATTCCAGCCGCGCCACGCACGTTTCTGAAGCAGCTCTCTTTGTTGCTTCTGTAAAGATACATGCATAAGCCTCCTTTGAATAAATATAGCCAAAATCCGTCAAAATCCCACCAAAATCCGGTTGCCATGACTTATCGCGAGAGGCAAAGGGTTACGTTTTAACCGCATAACATTGGTTAATGGAAACGCCGTCATTTCGCAATACTTTTTTATCGACATTCAGAAAATATCGCCAAAGTTTTGCGCAAATCTGTAATGGAAACGCGCCTTCTGTCAATTTGGGCATAATTCTTCTCAGCTGCAGATAAGGACCGTGATGCAAAAGCAATGGGCCTCTCGCTACCATCTTCCATTAGATGTGATATCACTGCCCCAATCCCATAAGGAGAGGCACCACACGCCAGCTTCACTGGGAGGGATGGATTGTAATGTATCAGGACCCTGTCGGATGTGACCAGCCTCTTTGCTTCCTGAAAGGCACATTCACACTCCTTATTCCATTTCCACTGCCTGCCTGACTGAAGTAACGCATTGAGGGGATGAAGGACAGTTGCCAGGTTGGGTAAAAACCTGTTGTAATAGTTCACAAACCCTAAGAAGGATCTGAGCTGGGAGACACCTTGTGGCTTTGGAGCATTCAGCACTGCCTGCGTTTTGTCCTGACACTTGTGCAACCCTTGGGCATCTACAATGTGCCCACAATATGTGACACTGGGCTTGAAAAATTGGCATTTGTCCCACCTGGCTCTGAGTCCGTATTCCTCTAGTCGTTTAAGAGCAGCTTTCAGGTTTTCTAGGTGCTCGTAATCTGTTGCACCCGTGACTATTATGTCATCTAGATAGCACTGTGTTCCAGGCACCCCTTGGAGAACTTGATCCATTGCACGTTGCCAGAGGGATGGGGCTGAAGCTACTCCAAACACCAGCCTGTTGTAACGATAAAGACCCTTAAGCGTGTTGATGGTCAGGTAGGGTTTCGAATCATCTTCCATTTCCATCTGGAGGTAGGCATCTGCTAAATCCACCTTTGAAAACCACTGTCCACCTGCCAAATTGGCAAAAATGTCCTCAATTCGAGGTAGAGGGTACTGCTCTGCTTGAAGTACAGGATTAATAGAGACCTTAAAATCCCCACATAATCTCACTGTGCCATTTGCCGTGTGCCGTTCTCACTGATGACAGGTGTTGCCCATGGACTCCAGTCCACCTTGGACAGCACCCCATTTTCCTCTAGCCGATCCAGCTCATTTGCTACCACTGGTCGGATGGTGTATGGAACTGGAAGTGCTTTGTGAAACCATGGAGTCGCGCCATCTTTGAGCACAATTTTTCCTTTTATGGATTTAAGGGTGCCAATTCCACTCTGAAATACGGGGGCAGCATCTCTCAAGATGAGTTCCAGTTTTTCTTTAGTAGTTTGTGCAACAACAGGCAGTGACTTGAGGTTTTTGATCTCGTTCCACCCCATCTGAAACATTCTTAACCACTCCCGACCCCACAACGGTGCACCTCCATTTGGTAGTATGTACAAGTTGAGAATTTTCTTCTGACCGTTGTATTCTACTGTAACAGGCAGCACACCCGGTGGTCTCACTTTTTCACCAGTATATGTTTTGAGAACAATGGAAGATGGGTTGAGCTTCTCTTTATTGAAAAGAAGAGAGTTTTGTGTCCAACTCCATTTTTACCACTTGATCATTTAGTTTTGGCATGAGCCAGATGGCCTGTGTGTCTTTTTCACCCAGACTGAACAGTTCCAGGCTGGCCAATGCATCCTCACTGTCGTTGTCTGATGTCTCATCAATTTTATGCATGTTTCTTTTGTCAGTGCGATATCGCTTGTCCTTCTCAGCCCCTTTTGCTTGTGCACTGCGACAAACTCTTTGAATATGCCCCGTTTTGTGGCATTGTCTACATTCTACATTTTTAAATCTGCACTGGGATGGAAGATGGAAAAGGTTTCCACAACGAAAACAGGGGGTCTGATTTGTTCTGTTTACTGTTGACAGTTTATTTACATTTCCAGCCTTTACATCACTTTGTAACTGGAGAGGATCTTTGGCTGCAGTTTCCATTGAAATGGTGATTTCTACTGCCCGTTTAAACGTCAGATCTGGCTCCGTCAACAGTCTCTTTTGAATTCCTTCATGATGAATTCCACATACTAAGCAATTGCGTAGCGCGTTGTTTAACACGTCCCCAAATTGGCAATGCTCCGTTAACTTCTTTGTTTCGGCCACATACGTGGAAATGCCCTCTCCCTCGTACTGATTTCATTTATAGAATCAGAAACATTCAGCAATCAATAACGGTGTGGGTGATAAATGCTCTCGCATTATTTGAACAAGTTCTGTTAAAGTCTTCTCTGCAGGTCTGCATGGGGCAGTCAGGCTACGCAAGAGACTGTATGCTTTTCTGCCCATTGCACTAAGGAGTACAGCGACATGTTTATCTTCATCTATATCATTCGCGGCGAAATACTGTTGCGGTCTTTCAATATACATATTCCAATCCTCCGTGGAGCTATCAAAGGCATCAACTTTGCCTATGTAAGCCATGCTCGCTGATCACAGTACTCACACAGACTGCTCTCTCGTACCGCTCAACTTCCGTCCTTTGCTTTTCTTTAATGCGAATTTAGTTCACTGCAGGGCATCAGCGTTTACAATGATCCCATCCCCATCGCCACTGTAGTGTCTGTGATATGATACTTGAACACAACACAAGACGAGGCGTATACGTGAACTCACTTCAGCTTTTACTTAACAGGATCACCACATACAAAACAGGCAAGAGCAAACAATCCTGCACGTGTTGAACAACAGACATACATAATAGAACAACGATGTCTGTCATGCTGGTGATATACAACAGTAAAACCTGGTTGCGATAATTTTATTTACTTTGCGGGGGGTTTTTTGTCATTCAAATTTGGCTGGGTGGTTAATAACACATTTTTCTGTGGTGTGACAAACTCAGAACACACATTTGATATTTACATGGACTTTAAAGTTAAATGCGTCATTCCGGTGTATTTTGAGTTTAAAATTAAGAGATCCAAACCTTTTTCATTGTCCAAACTGAACAGAGTAAAAAGTCTTTGCTTTGACTTGGATTTCAACTCTATAATACATTAATAATAATAATAGTAATAAAAATAATAATAATAATTATTATTATTATATTACTGTTTTAAGCAAGCTAACTAATACTGCTAACATGAATATACTTTTAATAAACTAAAAACTGGATTTTTAAAATATTTTTCCTTTTCTTTATTAGGAAACTGTTATTTTTCACTGACCCACTGCAGAGGAGTGTTGGGGAACTGCTAACTGCAACAGCAAAATACTAACATTTTCAGTAGCATGACAAAGGCTCAGCTGTTTTCAGAATGATTTAGCTTTCCAGTAACAAGCTTTTTTTCCAGCGATTACTGTTGTTACAAAATATTACATCACTTTTTTGTCACATTATAGGGTGACATTTCAGTCCCACAAACAAGCTGCTTTTGACAACAACCGAGTAAATGCACAAAGCAAAAATCATTCCATTTTTGTGGTACACTCAACAAGCACTATCTCCAAGTGTCCTCGTTCTTAAGTAGTGTTGGGAACACTGAATCTCACAGTTTGTTTCAGTTGTTTCCAAAAAGATTTCCAATTTGCTTGATGCATTCAAAAGTGTTCCCAGAGTTATATTTAATCAATTTTTTCTTCATACTGCTGATAATGTTTTATAAATAGGGTGTTTTAGTTCTATTATGTTTTAGCAATTTGTATACATATATCTGTAAATTGAGATTCTAGTTGATTGTGTTTGTGCCAGATAAATAAACTTTGTATTATCAGTATGCTGTAAATAAATGCCATAGAAAAAAAGTTAGCATCAGGGTTTCTTCAGTGTAGTGTACTGAAGTTCATAAAATATAGTATAGCTTATTACAGAATCAAAAGGTTAGTATAACTGTAGCACAACTACTTCTTGCACTAGAAACAGAAAACTCACGACCTGAGTTTTCTGTCTCCCTGGAGAACGGACTGTGTTTGTTCCAGCAGCTATGGAACTTAACAACTGCCTGCTCAGCAATCACTCTTTCCGTCTGTGGGTGTTTGGATTGAGAAAGAATGGCATTGTGGAGTAGACTGAGTGGAATACCCTGTTACCTCAGCAGATTTCTTGGTGGAATAGCCTGATATTTTCATGAAATAGCTTTTTTAATGTGTTTGTCATTTTGCTACTGTTAGAAAACACTCTCTGTCTTTCTGTTGAGTCCAGACATGTCTTACCCCTCCTTTTTCTCCCTCTCTCTCATTCTTATATATACAACGCATTCTCTCTGAATTCCTCCTTCTGTATCCATCTCTCTCTCTTGATATTATGTTTTAAATATGTCTTACTTATATGCGAAGTATGCATGCTTAAATGTATACATTAGCTTCTCTTGTTTTTCTGTCCCCAATAAGGACATGAATGTTAGGACTACAAGGGTAAAGGAGTTTGTGATGAAACTCTGAAGACAGTTCAGCATTCTTCGCAAAAGTCTATTCCTAATATGTCCATGTTTTTCTGTACATGTGGCTATTTTATATAAACACATGTTCTTGGCCAAAGATCCTACGTGTATGTTATTCATATCCTCATTGGTTAAGAGGATGAAACTCCCCTCGACATATGCCTATATAATATCTGTATTTCTATGAATAAATTGAAGTATTGAGGATACATTTGACTGTGTGTTTTCTTACTTCCCGGCCGTATTTACACTTTAAGGAGACTGAGAAAAGTTCACGGTGGCAAAGAGAATTTACAGAGGGACCAAATTGTTATCTTTATTAACAGCTACTGTTATTTCAGAGACTGTGAGAGATTTGGCAAGGATAAAAGGGAGGAACAAACTCGAACACATGTTGTTTGAATAAGCTGCGTGGATGTGCTGCACTAACTGGCTAAGTTGACTATGTTAAATGGGTAGTGAAATAAAAATTCTGTCAGTTTGCATTTCCCAAAAGCAACGTTTGCCAACTATTACACAAGTTCTGTCATAGTTCAAAGATTCAGTGTTTTCTGAAACCAAAGTTCATTCCAACATTCGCAAATAGCATCGCAAACGTACATAGTTGGAGCTCTTGACCTGTGATTAGAAGCATAGTTTCTGGTTTGTATGACTTAAATAGATTATGCTCCTGGGAACAATAAGCAAGCTAACGTGCATTACAACCTATATTTTTAATTCCATATACATTTCCAGGGTTTTTCCTGGCTCATCATGTGGACACATTGTACCCACCCTTTAACTGGCAGAAACAAACACTGTTTACAGCATATTTTAGGTGTTTTAATAATTAGATAATTGAAGAAAATTATAATTATCAAGTTACACTTTACAAAATAGGTTATTTGTAGCCTTTTATATATTAGGCTTATCTCTTAGCATTTCTCATGTAAACGTTCTTTATTGTTATGAAAATACCCCAAATCTCATGAAAATCACGTGAATTGGTGGGTTTTTGTTAAATGTGAGCCAAAATCATCACAATTAAAAGAACCAAAGACTTAAACTACTTCAGTCTGTGTGCATTGAATTTATTTAATACACGAGTTTCACAATTTGAGTTGAATTACTGAAATAAATGAACTTTTCCATGACATTCTAATTTATTGAGATGCACCTGTATATACTATTGTAACAGTGTTTATTAGCTTGATTTTTCTTGTGTACAAATGTTTCTCTGGGTTTGCTGTATATAAAACACAATGCAGAAGTGTAATGGATAGGGATGTAACGATTCACTCAACTCACGATGCGATACGATTCACAATACTGATTTCACGATACAATTTTCTCACAATTGTTTTAACAAAAAAGAGATTCAAGACAAAAATTAAAAGGTGTCCTTTTATTATTGCTTGGACAAAATGCTGCACATTTCTTTGAGAAACTGAAATATATCAAATAAAACTGAAGCAAAAACAAAATGGTCTGACTTTAGTTTTGTGAAATTATACTAAATAAAACCTACCTGAACGAAACTAAACAAATTCACTCTCTGACAGCAGGTGGCGCTTATGGAACAGCAGCGATACAGCGTTTCCTGGTTACCACTGTAAACGCTTATAAACACTACTTAAATAATTCACTTCCAGAACAAAAAATTACAGATAATGTACACCCTCTTGTCATCCAAGATGTTCATGTCTTTCTTTCTTCAGTCGTAAAGAAATTATGTTTTTTAAGGAAAACATTTCAGGAACTTTCTCCATATAGTGGACTTCTATGGTTTGAACTTCCAAAATGCAGTTTAAATGCAGCTTCAAGCGGCTCTAAATGATCCCAGTCGAGGAAGAAGGGTCTTATCTAGCGAAATGATTGGTCATTTTTTAACCTGTTAACCCGCACCTGGATGCTGGCGCACTGAACGCTCTTTGTTTGCACGTGTCAATGTTTACGAATAGATTAAATGAAAAGGTACATAATTAATCTTGACAAACTATGTATCATTCTAAAGGTCTAAGCCTCAAGCATCGACGATAGATCGCTGTTTTTGAATGGAAAGCTTATAAAAAATGTACTTGCTAAATTTGTGTAAGCAATACACATCAAAACATGCATAATCAATACGCAGTACGTACCAGATTCATCGTAATAACGAGTCACAAACGCATCCACAGCTGTAAATCCTGGTTTAGTTACAAAGGTAAGGTTCCACAGAACAACATCCCATAGAGCACTTTTAGTCAGACGAAACAATAACATTGTAATATGTATGGTAATTCCTTTGTTTACGTCTCATTTCTTCGGGGACAGTTACTGTTTGTATCCGTTATGGAATAACTTACGCTCAAAAACCTACATCTTGGTAGTAAAAAGCAACATGGTTTTGTAGAATACAGTGTCACAAACAGAATGAGACCATCCACTAAAAAAAAAAGTCAAAGATACGTGGAATATTGTTTATTTGAATTCTGGCGCTCTCTCGTGACGGCTCATGACGCACGCTGTGATGCACCTGTCATCTTGGGGGCATAACTTAGCGATCGGCTTTTTGCACAAATCATTCTTTTTCTTTTTTTTTTCTTCAACAACATTTTTCATATATGTGTTTGTGTTTTGTGGGGAATGTGGCTGTAGCTGCATGATTACTATCTGTATGAGCACACATCAGCGTGTGATTACTGTAGTAAATCAGCTCAAAAGGGAAATATTTATGACTAATTATAACTGGTTATGATTAATAATAAATATTTAGATTAGATCTTAGAATTAACTGTAGGTGAATCAATATTAAAATTATTTGATCTGTCCGTCCACCTAGCAGACAATATAATCATTTATCAATTCAAGGAAAGATTATTTTCCTGGCCAAGGAAAGTAGCTTTCCTTCTTTATGCAGTGCTAGCAGTAATTTAGCATGTAGCAAGGGTTCAAACATTCAGTGACTTCGAATTGTGAGCAGCTAACAGAGGCAATCGATTGTGAATATAAGGGATTTAATGAATGAAACTATATCTAACATATAACTAACTAAGCAAAACACATATATACAGAATGAAGCAAAGTAAGGAAAAGAGAGAGAAAAGTAAAAGAATGGCAGTATTTCACATAAATTTTAACCACAACCTAATGAGAATCATCAAAGAATTAAAAATCACCTTAAAGGGGCTCAAGCTTAAACACGCATCTAAATAATTGTAAACGGTTACTTGCATTGGCTTCGATTGCTGAACAAGAGTCCTGATGCAGTAGACAACGGAGGTTTTTGATGAGTTCTTTAGGAGTGAGCTGGAAGTTTACTTCAGGTTCTTCTGAAGATAGGAAAGTCCACAGCGAATCGAAGTTACTTGAAGATAAAAACTGCCAAAAAACAAACTCAAGAGGAGAGTCTTGAGAGTCTTGGAAAGTGTTGTCTCAAAAAAAAGAGGTTTTCTGAGCAAAGATCATTTTGGGCTAATGACTTTTGAGGGTTTCTATTCACCCCCAACTTTGAATGGAATAGCCAATACCAGGCGTGAATTTTTTGAGCGGGAGAAGTTTCCTTTGTCTCCCTTTATGACCCATTTGCATGTTTTATGGCCGGTCTGGAATTGGTGCAGTTTTAACCCAAAATATAGTACAAATCATATGATGCGTTTCACAATCACATACTGTACATCATTGTTTGAGGAATAAAGAGCAGATAATATTGATACCAAGAAAGAAACATTTAGAATATATTAAACCAGAGATACCTTCATACACCTGGATATCAGCGTTTAGGGCTTAACTAATAGAAATAACGAGTGGTAACTCAGCTAATCTAATAGGGAAACGTACAAACAACACATGCAATATACCAGATATATTTGTAACTGATTAATTATTGTCTAAATAGAGTAAAGGTCTTTACGTGTGTGTGTGTGTGTGTGTTATGTGAGCCTGTTGTAGTTTGCTGGTCAGCCAGGCCCATTGGCGCCTGGCACCGGGGGGGTCATTTACCTGTCTTTGGAAACTGTTTGAAGTCAGACGAGGAGATGCGAGTGGTGGAGCTGTTCAACATCTCCTTGATAGTGAGAGGAACCATTTGGCAATTTAGTCCCCATATAAATGTAAAGTCTGTGACCAGGACTGTAATTTATATGCAAATGTTAAAGGCTAAAAGGGGTCTCTTAAGCCATAAACCCCAAAGACCATGCATGGTTCTACGCAGATGCTACATTACTGTCTGTATGACAGCTATCAGTGTGAATACGGTCTATATGAATAGAGTGTGATTATTGACTATATGGCCGGCCATCTGTATAATTACCATTTGTATGAGCGACCATCAGCATGTGATTACTGACTGTAGCAGCTATCAGTGTGAATGCTGTATGTCTAGCAATCACAGGATGTACTTGGCATACATAGTTAATTCTTTTTTTTCTTATTTATTTTCATTATTAGGGTTAGACATAGTCTCAGATAAATGGTTGCAGGAATCAAATTTTTCATGGTATCTTCTTCAGATTGAGTCCCGGGGGGGGGGGGGGGGGGCAGGTTAACAGGTTAACCTCAAACGCTTGTCTTATCTAGCTCTGCGTGAACTCTGTACATTCCGGTTCATGACAGTTAAGGTATGTCGAAAAACTCCTATCTCATTTTCTCCTCCAACTTCAAAATCGTCCTACATCGCTGTTTTACCTTTTTTTTATAAAGAGTGTTTGACCTTGTTTGCATGTTCAATTGTAAACACTGTGTCGGTACTTCTGCAGTGATGTCCCATAGGAAAGAAAAATCAAAAGTGAGGGGGTTGGGTCCGTTCCCCTGATCCGTTCCGGCGGATGACGCAGCACGTATGCGCAAATGCACGTTCCTCTGAGATATGCTAGTCTCACAAGTTTGTTTATATGAGCAAAGGAAGCTAAGCTTCCTTACTTTAGCAAAGGAAAACCAGTCTCCTCTTGGTTTATATCGAAATCCTCTGTCATTTTTCTTTGCAAATCCTCGGTTTGTACTTCTAATTCATGACCGGCGTTTTGTTTTGTTTTGTTCTCTCTCCACGTTCGTCACTAATCATGCAACGCCGACGTCTTACATCACCCGCCGGAACAGCTTCAGCATATGACAGATAACGGAAGTGAGAGAAAATTGTTTATTACGTTTGAAATTTTGATAATTTTCTTACAAAAACGCATGGATTCGCTACAGGAGGCCTTTATTCACTCCCCGGAGCGGTGTGAGGCACGTTTATTATGAATGCGCGTTATGTCTTTGACGACTTGTGGACTGTTCAACTGCAACACCCGCTGACTGCAATGATAGAGCTTGGAATAGCCAGGACAATTTTTAATATAACTCTGACTGGATTCGTCTGAAAGAAGAAATTCATATGCACCTAGGATGCCTCGAGTGTGAGTAAAACACAAGCTAATTTTCATTTTTGGGTGAACTAACCCTTTAACATCTCAAATATTTCTCCTAGAAAGAAATTAAGTTACTTCAAGATCGAACTGAGATTTTTGCTTGAGACTCCTGCTTCTCAAACTTGTCTCCTGAAAACTCGAACACTCTAACAATGATCTCTTTAAAGCTTTAAAAGAGATCTCAACAACATCACACACTGTGCTCAGACATTTCTCCTAGTCTAAAGACTCTGGTGGTCTCATATTTATCTCCTCCAAAGTTTCAAACAAGATATCAACAGCATCACACACTGTGCTCTCCTCAGCTACAGACTCTGGATCTCTCGCATTTGTCTCCTTTAAAGCTTTAGAAGAAATCTCAACAAAATCACACACTGTGCTCAGATATTTCTCCTTAGCTAAAGACTGGTGGTCTCACATTTGTCTCCTTTAAAGTTTTAGAAGAGATCTCATCAACATCACACACTGTGCTTGGATTTTTCTCTTTAGCTAAATAATCTGGGGGTCTCATATTTGTCTGCTTTAAAGCTTTAGAAGAGATTTCAACAACTTTACAAAGTGTGCATCAAGTGAAGTACTTGAAAGGCACTAAATAAAGGGGGAAATAATAAATTCAGAGTTAAAGGCTATATTGAGAGAGAAATTATGCAGAAACAAGAATAATGTTACTTTTTATAAGACAATGTTTATGTACATAGGCACATAATTTGTTGTTGGAAATAGTAATATGCCTTAATCAAAACTGATTTACAGAAAATTTTACCCTGGAGCTTTCTTTGCTGAAAGGCACATACATGGCTTTTGTCTCAGTCTTTATTATTAATTGACTAATTTGATTATTAATACATATTATATGGTAGACATGTTTGAACTCATAGAGGTATTTGACTTGGTGCACACTTTGTAAAGTTATTGAGAGCACTTCTAAAATTTAGAGGAGACAAATGTGAGAGCTCCTGAGTCTTTAGTGTAGGAGAAAAATCTGAGCACAGTGTGTGATGTTGTTGAGATCTTGTTTGAAACATTGGAGGAGACAAATATGAGAGATCCAGAGTTTTTAGATTAGGAGAAAAATCTGAGCACAGTGTGTGATGTTGTTGAGATCTTGTTTGAAACATTGGATGAGACAAATATGAGAGATCCAGAGTTTGTAAATCTGATCACAGTGTGTTATGTTGTTGAGATCTTGTTTGAAACATTGGATGAGACAAATATGAGAGATCCAGAGTTTTTAGATTAGGAGAAAAATCTGAGCACAGTGTGTGATGTTGTTGAGATCTTGTTTGAAACATTGGAGGAGTCAAATATGAGAGATCCAGAGTCTTTAGATTAGGAGAAAAATCTGAGCACAGTGTGTGATGTTGTTGAGATCTCTTCTAAAGC
>NW_015505489.1:399528-433536 GCF_001515645.1 Sinocyclocheilus grahami
GGGCGGGCGGGGGGGGGGGGGGGGGGGGGGGGGGGGCAGGTTAACAGGTTAACCTCAAACGCTTGTCTTATCTAGCTCTGCGTGAACTCTGTACATTCCGGTTCATGACAGTTAAGGTATGTCGAAAAACTCCTATCTCATTTTCTCCTCCAACTTCAAAATCGTCCTACATCGCTGTTTTACCTTTTTTTTATAAAGAGTGTTTGACCTTGTTTGCATGTTCAATTGTAAACACTGTGTCGGTACTTCTGCAGTGATGTCCCATAGGAAAGAAAAATCAAAAGTGAGGGGGTTGGGTCCGTTCCCCTGATCCGTTCCGGCGGATGACGCAGCACGTATGCGCAAATGCACGTTCCTCTGAGATATGCTAGTCTCACAAGTTTGTTTATATGAGCAAAGGAAGCTAAGCTTCCTTACTTTAGCAAAGGAAAACCAGTCTCCTCTTGGTTTATATCGAAATCCTCTGTCATTTTTCTTTGCAAATCCTCGGTTTGTACTTCTAATTCATGACCGGCGTTTTGTTTTGTTTTGTTCTCTCTCCACGTTCGTCACTAATCATGCAACGCCGACGTCTTACATCACCCGCCGGAACAGCTTCAGCATATGACAGATAACGGAAGTGAGAGAAAATTGTTTATTACGTTTGAAATTTTGATAATTTTCTTACAAAAACGCATGGATTCGCTACAGGAGGCCTTTATTCACTCCCCGGAGCGGTGTGAGGCACGTTTATTATGAATGCGCGTGCTTTATTTGACGACTTGTGGACTGTTCAACTGCAACACCCGCTGACTGCAATGATAGAGCTTGGAATAGCCAGGACAATTTTTAATATAACTCTGACTGGATTCGTCTGAAAGAAGAAATTCATATACACCTAGGATGCCTCGAGTGTGAGTAAAACACAAGCTAATTTTCATTTTTGGGTGAACTAACCCTTTAACATCTCAAATATTTCTCCTAGAAAGTTACTTCAAGATCGAACTGAGATTTTTGCTTGAGACTCCTGCTTCTCAAACTTGTCTCCTGAAAACTCGAACACTCTAACAATGATCTCTTTAAAGCTTTAAAAGAGATCTCAACAACATCACACACTGTGCTCAGACATTTCTCCTAGTCTAAAGACTCTGGTGGTCTCATATTTATCTCCTCCAAAGTTTCAAACAAGATATCAACAGCATCACACACTGTGCTCTCCTCAGCTACAGACTCTGGATCTCTCGCATTTGTCTCCTTTAAAGCTTTAGAAGAAATCTCAACAAAATCACACACTGTGCTCAGATATTTCTCCTTAGCTAAAGACTGGTGGTCTCACATTTGTCTCCTTTAAAGTTTTAGAAGAGATCTCATCAACATCACACACTGTGCTTGGATTTTTCTCTTTAGCTAAATAATCTGGGGGTCTCATATTTGTCTGCTTTAAAGCTTTAGAAGAGATTTCAACAACTTTACAAAGTGTGCATCAAGTGAAGTACTTGAAAGGCACTAAATAAAGGGGGAAATAATAAATTCAGAGTTAAAGGCTATATTGAGAGAGAAGAAACAAGAAAACAAGAATAATGTTACTTTTTATAAGACAATGTTTATGTACATAGGCACATAATTTGTTGTTGGAAATACCTTAATCAATTAATCAAAACTGATTTACAGAAAATTTTACCCTGGAGCTTTCTTTGCTGAAAGGCACATACATGGCTTTTGTCTCAGTCTTTATTATTAATTGACTAATTTGATTATTAATACATATTATATGGTAGACATGTTTGAACTCATAGAGGTATTTGACTTGGTGCACACTTTGTAAAGTTATTGAGAGCACTTCTAAAATTTAGAGGAGACAAATGTGAGAGCTCCTGAGTCTTTAGTGTAGGAGAAAAATCTGAGCACAGTGTGTGATGTTGTTGAGATCTTGTTTGAAACATTGGAGGAGACAAATATGAGAGATCCAGAGTCTTTAGATTAAGAGAAAAATCTGAGCACAGTGTGTGATGTTGTTGAGATCTTGTTTGAAACATTGGATGAGACAAATATGAGAGATCCAGAGTTTTTAGATTAGGAGAAAAATCTGAGCACAGTGTGTGATGTTGTTGAGATCTCTTCTAAAGTTTTAATGGAGACCATTGTGATAGTGTTAGAGTTTTTGTCTCAGGAGACATTTGAAAAGCAGGAGACTCAAGCAAAAGTTTCCATTCGATCTTAAAGCAACCTCATCTCTGTCTAGGAGAAATATTTGAAATGTTAAAGAGATCTCTTTTTTATTTTATTTTTCTTCCCTCTGGTTAGCTTCAATGTCATTTATCCACACCATTTCAATCAAAGACAATACATGCATTGTCATATCTGAAGTTGTTTTATGTAGACAGTGTTTTATTGCACAATGATTTAACAGAGGAAACTATAACCTATATTTACATACATGCAAAAATGGGCTGTACAAGACAAAATTTTAATGCTAATCAAAGCAAAAAAAATAAATAAACAAAAAACAAAGTATTGTAAAGTGTTATATTTGTTCTAAAAAAAAAAAAAGGTATTCCTCTTATACTAAACATCTTGCACTTGTAAGTCCTTTCTAGTGTGTTTGGAAAATTTGGTGTATATACAATGCTGGACATTGAAAATAAATTTAAACATTTAAACTAGTAACCCTTGATATTCTGAAATGTTTAATGCTATTTAATTGATAGTTTTAGTATTTACAATATTAGTAAAAGTTTAACGTTTCTCCTAAAATAAAACTGAAGACATCTTAAGACAAAGCTGATATCTCAATGAGACATATAAGTGAATCAGCCCTTAGTATCCTGAGTGAAAACCCAATTGCAATCAAAAAAAGCAACCTCTGAGCAGTAAAGCATTTTTATAATGGAGTCTTGCAAGAGATTGCATCAAGACAATAAAGAGATCTCCCATGTTCCTCACACGTTTCTCTAGGCTTAGGAAAAGCAACCACTGAGCAATAAATTTTTCCTATGGGGTAGGATGATTTTGAAGTTGGAGGAGAAAATGAAATGGGAGTTTTTCGACATACCCTAATGGTTTCAAACGAGACTGCACAGAGTATGCATGCACATTGCAGAGCTACACAAGATGAGTGTTTGAGGTTAAACAGTATATACATTTTTTTTTTTTTTTTTTAGAAAATGACCGATCGTTTCGCTAGATCGTTTAGAGCCCTTTTGAAGCTGCATTGAAACCGCATTTTGGAAGTTCAAACTCGCGGGCACCATATAAATCCATTATATGGAGATAATTCCTGAAATGTTTTCCTCAAAAAACATAATTTCTTTACGACTGAAGAAAGAAAGAAATGAACATCTTGGATGACAAGGGGGTGAGTACATTATCTGAAAATGTTTGTTCTGGAAGTGAACTACTCTTTTAAATTATACGGCGGTAAGATGAAAAGAAAATACCATTTACAATTTTCTGAAGACAGTCAGTTCCCTTCAGATATACATTCATATAAACTCCTTCCCCGCAATTGTATCGCGATTAATTTAACATCTCTACGGATTTGAATCATCACATATTTGTATCGGTTTTCAACCGGCTGCATCGTTATATCCCTAGAAATTGAAGCTCGTCATTAGAAGAGACTGGGCTAGTTATGAGCGCGCAGTGTGAGTGACATATGAGCAGCGAATGAGCTGTTCACAATAAGACCAATAACATGCATTTAGGAAATAGATGGAGTGAATTTCCATTTCATGCCGACTTAAATGTTTATGTGGTGGCACATACACTCACAACAGGACAGCTTTTACAAGTGTCCGTGTCGTCAGTACGGTAGCATTTCTGTGAGCTGTTTATAGCTCCTTAAAAGACAGGGAAGCTTCACCCTCAGCAGTAAAAGGGTGGGGCTTTCTGCTAGTGAAATGGCCCTGTAACCTGAGATCAAGGGCAGATGCAGTGCCAGCAGGCTTCATGCTTAGCAACGGCAAACAAATGCTGGTAAGGAGTTGAATGCCCCTCCAGATTCACCAATCGTATGGGTCATTCACTCTTTGCGTGAAGCTTTAATCATACATTTGCAGCTGCTTGGGTATGGGCTCTCACTCTCTCTTCTTGGGAATAAAAATATGTTGCTATGTGAACACCATGACTCCCCAGAGGCATGTGCCTGTTGTTACGCCCTGCTGATCTGCTGAGGGTGAAGGAACTTGTTTCCTCAATGGAGCAATGCATACCAAAACTCAAGGGGCAGGTGGGTGAGATATAAAGATGTGGACCATGACTGAGAGATTTAAATGTGACAGAGCTTTTATTGATCATACTGACAGATATGACTTGAATTGTATTTCAGGCCAACTGAAACTGTGCTGTCAGTGGTTAGATTTAAGAAACTTAACTCATTTTTAAGCAGCCATTTGTGATATGTATCAAGCATCAAGCTAAATGAATGACATTGCTTTTGCTTCCCTTTCCTTTTGAAAGGCAATAGTCAACATGTTTAGTAATTGATCTCTGGAAATAATGACTTAAATAGATCCACACTCTCAAAGGCCTGTTCTGAAATAGAACAGCAAATACTCTGGATCCCTGAGGTTGAATCTCACTGTTTGCTTTGGACTAAAACAGGAAAGACTAAACAACAGAAGGATTAATGTGGCCTAATAAAGGTGTTATTGTTTGCTGTGCTGTTCAGTTCACTAGAGCAGTGTTTCCCAATTTTGTCACAATATTTGAATTTCTAACTTCGATATGATAATTTGAAAAGTATAGATATTCCCTGGTACAACAGGGAAGAACTGCAGAATATAATGTCATACAGATATTTTTAATTTAATAAAAATAATTTGTCCATCAATGGTGGCAATCAGTAGGCTAATTTCTAATGAAGAGACCAATTTATATGACAGATTTCAATGTAGGCTTTTATACATATGTAAACATTATTTAATTACCATTATAACTAGCTATCTCACAAATTTTTGCTCACTCAGTGCTTTTTTTTTAATTTTACAGTGGGGTAATTTTAGTGCAGTAGCACGAGATAGCTTGATTTCAAACTTTGAATTAAATAAAAAATGACAAGTAAGCAGTCAGTAATAAAATAAGAACAAATAAAGAAATTAATAAGGATAGCACAAATAAAAAATAAGACAGGCCTTTGAATTAAATAAATTGCTTTTTAGTTTTTCAGGTAGGTCTAACAGTAGGGTTAAGATATTAATTTTTTTTTTTTACCAATTATCCAAATAATGTTTAATCCTAGAAAGCTATTATTATCAGAACACGCGAGCATAATATAGCGGTTAGCAGATCAATGAATGAGAGGGCAGCGTTACCAGAGTTGCCCATATACCACACCATGTTACAACACCGATGTTCAGTGTTGCCAAACCCCTCCCTCAGAAAATCTCTAGAACCACCCTCAAAAGTCTCCATTTTTCACAAAAAGTCGCCAAATATGAAAACAAAGTAAATACAGGTAAATTTGGTAAAGGTAAAGGAAAGTAAATATATATATATATATATATATACTTTACAAATGATTACAGTATAAAAAAATATAACAAAAGATTAAGTATAACAAAAAATTCTGAAGTGAAATTAGCATCTGCAAGCACATCAAACATGATGGAAAGACGCATAATGTTGGGAATTTGTTTTATGTGTCACCAAAGTGCATCCCTGTCCTGCTCAAATACAACAGATAAGAGATATTATGATTCTCCGAAAACAAAAACTTTATTCATAAAAACTTATTTCAGTCAACAAACTCTATTACTACAAAGTCTCTCTCTCTCAGTATCTGGTTGACATGACTGTGCATGAATTGTGGTATAACTTTTGTGTCCGTGGTTAAAACAAGTTGTTAATTTTTTCTCCGCCATCTTGATTGATGCTTATAATGAAATTGTGGTGTGCGTCATGGCAAGCGTGGTGTACTGGTGTGTTCACTGCGCAGACTCGTTAGGTGCGGACACGATGATGCACTGTGTCTCTCTCTCAGTATCTGGTTGACATGACTGTGCATGAATTGTGGTATAACTTTTGTGTCCGTGGTTAAAACAAGTTGTTAATTTTTTCTCCGCCATCTTGATTGATGCTTATAATGAAATTGTGGTGTGCGTCATGGCAAGCGTGGTGTACTGGTGTGTTCACTGCGCAGACTCGTTAGGTGCGTTCGACTTGAAGCACGGCTACAGACGGCGATTGTATTGTGTATTTGTGTGCATTGTAGGGCAGAGTTGAAAAACGGAGCCGTCAAGCCGGACATTTCTGCTCCCATTAGTGACGTTCACGCGGTGTTTGCATACTCTATCACAGATTAAGTGAATTAAATGCAATATTTGTCAAATACACAGACGTTTCAGAAACGTTTTCATGAGCAACAGAAACACTTTTTATATACTGCTTAATACAGCGCCATCTTCTCAAGAATAAAGTTCAACGTAATTATATGCTATTTAAATACTAATAAAGTGGGGGTATATATACTTTCATGATAAACGTGACTCAATATAACATTGCGACTACAGTAAAAAAGCTTTTACTGTTCTAAAAACAAAGGTTTATGAGCAGTATTGGATTTGAAGATGTTAGAAACACACGTTATTGTTGTCATGTGGTGAATTTGGCCAATCGTGAAACAGCTGTCGTCATCAGCACTACTGCAGTCGCTCTGAAAAAACTGCGCCAGCTGAGTCAGCCGGCTGCTCTCGAAACGCTATCACGGTACTTTGATGCCACACGTGACAGTGACGTGGCGTCGGCGCCGGTTCAAGTCGGACTAAATTTCTAACCGGCATGCACTGCTTCAAGTCAGTCGACGATCGGTCTGCGCAGTGCTGCATGAAGTCGAACGCACCTGTTGGCATGATTGAGAGCAAACGTGAGAGGTCACGGGCCTACGGCAGGGTGTGGCCAAGTAAAAAATTAAAAATCTCCAAAAAATCACTAGTTGTATTTAAATATAGCTAAAATAGCTCTGTGTCGCAAAAAAAATAAAAAAAGTCGCAGCTACAATGTGAAAGTAGCTAAATCTGGCGACAAAATCCCCAAATTGGCAACACTGCCGATGTTTCCTGTCGGCTCAATTTTTGAGTGGGCTTTGCTGTTTCGATTCGCATGAACGGTATACGAGTGGAGCGACTGAGCGGACCGCACACGCATAGAGCGGGATAATACGCAGAGCATCACACCACATGAAAGTGAAACCTGAGCGGTGAACTAATTTTCGGCAACCGAAATTTCGGTGCATCTCTAATTATTGGCAACATCAGAAATGGATATTATATAATAGACGCTTTTTTGAACATTTTAGCAATTTAAAAATAACAAAAAAAGGATTTGAATGCCGTGGCACCCCGGTTGGGAAACACTGCACTTGAGCATGTGCTCAGGTCAGATCTCATGTCTCACTTACACATACATCCACCTATTTAACACTTATTCATCCATAAAATGTTTGCCAGATATCTTTTGCTAAGTAATCTAATTTATAGTACTTCCTTGTGCTCTGATTTTCTATTCTTCTGTTTAAATTTTTTGTTAGAAACACATTCTTTTTATTTATTTAAACTAGAATAATATGGCTTTGGGGTTTCTTTGTTTAGTGTGAAATGTCAAGATTAACACAAAGGGAACACTTAGAAGAGGTTTCTCATTTGAGGAAAAAGGGCAGGTTTGTTTGTGTGATGGTTGAATCACATTGTAGTTTCCAAACAACTAAATGTTTTTTTTTTCCAGGAACATGGTTTTCATAGTTAACTCATTTTGACTGTGGTCATGTTTAGGATATTGTTGTCATGACAACTATGAGAAAAGCTGCCCTGTTGAAAAAACCAGCATATGCTGGTTAGGAATGTTCTTAAGATGGTCGGACCAGCACATGACCAGCTAAGGACCCATCTTAAACCAGCTCAAACCAGTATCCCAGCTTCAAAACATACCTAACCAGCATATGCAACAGGGTGATGTTGGAAAAATCTCATAGTTGTGTTTTGAAAAACTTAGTTTTAGCTTGCTTGTCAAGGAAAATCTTCCCTTAAATTTGTTCAAAATATTTCCATAAATGTTTTCTATGGATTTTAACACACTCTTAAAAAGGATGTGCTGAAAAAAGGATGCGTTTCTTACATTTACATTTGTATTCTTATGGCTTCATAAAATTAAGGTTGAACCAATGATGTCACTATTTTAGAGATGTCCTTACTACCGTTCGGGGCCTTGAATGTGGTAGTTACGTTGCTGTATATGCAGGTTCAGTAAGCTCTCGGATTTCATAAAAAAAATCTTCATTTGTGTTCCGAAGATGAACGAAGGACTTACGGGTTTGGAACGACATGAGAGTCAAAGTCAAAGTCAAAGTCTGCTTTATTGTCAATTTATGCCACATGTACAGCACATACATACAGAGAATTGAAATTGCGTTTGTAACCATCCCAGTGAACTTTTTCTGGTCGTGAATCACAAATTAATTTAGGGGAGGGTCCCTCAACTGAAAACGACACATAACACAGTAGTGCATTACAAAAATGTTTATATAAATAAAGGCAATCCACAGATCATTACGGCATGGTGTATGAAAAAATAGTCAATAAAGTATTTTTGACTACAAAACAAACCGTTGCATTAATCATTTATCAAATAAAGGGGAAAAAACGTATCTGGTTGAATGAGTACTCATCTCTAAGCCGAAACCAGCACTATATCCGAATACTGAAGTCCTCAATGATGATAGGAGTTAACAAAGTCCAGTAATCCGATAGCAAACGTAGCATTAATAATCAGCAATCCGAGTTTCCTCAAAACATAGAGTGCGTTGCAATTCTTTGTTGTTGATTTGTTCCTCGATGAGCACAGAGTTTTGATGAAGTTACTTTTTAATCCATTTATGAGGCATTCAAAATAAAGAAAATGAAAAAACAGAAACAAAAAAAGTTATTTTGATTGAGCTGAAAACCTCAGTTTCTCAAACTAAACTCCATTTGCGATAAGGTTATGTAAGTGAAAGCCATGCTTCCGCTTAACCAAACAGGTAACTCTTACTCTACTGCCTACATCCATTTTATCCCTTACCACAGATATCCTGTAGGGCCCCCTGGAGCACAGTAGAAGAACTACACACAAAAACAACAACATAGTAATTGTACTATAGTCGGTTACACGTTACTCTCAGACCCTTGGTGCATACAGATAACACTTAACACTAACAGTAGACATAATACAGATAAATACAGTTTAAATATTTATAAAATACAACCTATACAATATACAAAAAAGGACATTGTAAAAAAAAAAGAGAAAAAGTGGCATAAGGCACATGGCAGTTATGGGGGGTGTCAGAGCTCAGAGGTGCGTGGGGCAAAAGAGGGGGGGGGTTTCCGTGTTCAGTGTGATGGTGCTGGATGTGTTACTGCCGAACCGTACTGCCTGAGGTCTTCCAGTCAGGAAGTCCAACAGCCAGTTGCACAGCGAAGTGTTGAGCCCCAGCTGGACCAGTTTGTGAATGAGCTGTTGAGGGATGATTGTGTTGAATGCTGAACTGAAGTCTATGAACAGCATTCTGACATTTGAGTGCAACTGGACGGTAGTCATTGAAGCAGGATGGAGACGACTTCTTTGGGACTGGAATGATGGTGGTAGCTTTGAAGCATGTGGAGACAATAGCCTGACTTAGGGAGATGTTGAAAATGTCTGTGAAGACATCAGTGAGTTCCACTGCACAGTCTCTCAGTACACGCCCAGGAATGTTGTCAGTACCCGGAGCTTTGTGTGCATTGATTTGCATACATTGTGCCAGACCCACTTTGCGTGCGTTGAGTGAGTAATTAATGACAGAGCTTTCATTTTTTGGGTGAACTATCCCTTTAATTAATCTGTTAATCAGGCTTGTACTCCAATAGTGTGTTGAAAAAGGCAAAATCAAGGCAAAAAGGGATTTTTTTGCCTTGATTTTGCCTTGACACGCACAGCTGATTGAGCATGATCTTAACTGCAGCGCAATCCGCCTGTTATGTTACTTCATTGTGTAATCTCAGTAGATAACACAGACTTTCATTTTCACGTCATTTTCATGGTGCTGCAAGTGGAAATTGTAAAGTTCCTTAATTTAAAGTGGTTTATAAACTCTTTTGCAAAACTACAAAAAGCATACCTATATTAGTCACTGCAGTTTCCATCTGAAATAAACACTAGTGCCATTAAATCACCAACATTTTCTATTCCTTTTCACACACATTACAAGGGCAGATGATTAATTAATGAAAAGACTTATTTTGCGCAGTTCCTTGTACAATACTGTAAGGAGGCGCTGAGGCGGAGTTTGAATCCATTAGCAGAAGTTTATTCAGGGTAGTTTCAGCAGACAGAAACGTGAAGACAGGCAAAGGGTCAAAACCAGAGTAACAGTCCAATCCGTCAACATACACAGGGTTAATCCAAAAGACGAAGGTGAGCAGGCAGGCAGAAGGTCCAAACACAAACATCAAGTCGATCAGGCAATCAAAACAGAGGGGATAATCCAGGAAATCAGTAGTCAAGTTAATTGGCAGAACCATACATAGAACAGGCATGCAAGATAACTAGAGAAACGCTCGGTAAGGCAGGTTCACTGGCAATACTTCGCAAAGGGTGTGTGCACAGTCTCTGGCTATAAAGCCACCAAACAGGAAATGAGTAGTGAGGAACCAGAGGGAGTGGAACACAGTTAGTACTCGGGTGAGGGCTCCCTCTGCTGGTTTGGCAATACAGACCCCCCCCTCTTGGAGCATGGTCGTGATGCTGGTCGATCGGGTCTGGCTCGGTGAAATTCCTCGATGAGAGAGAAAGAGCCAGAATATCACGAGTGGCCACCCAGGACCTCTCCTCAGGCCCATAGCCCTCCCAGTCCATCAGATATTGGCGCTGACCCCCTTTCCTCCTTGAGTCTAGCAACACATTCACCTTATAGGCAGGAGTTCTGTCAATATCCAAAGGTGGTGATGGCTCTTGGACCTCGGCTCCGGGGTCAGCATCCAGGTGGGCCAGTTTGAGGAGGGAAACATGAAAGGAAAGAAAGATGCGATAGTTAACAGGAAGCTCCAGCTGGTAAGTGACCTCATTTATTCTTTTAAGAATTTTAAAAGGGCCAACATATCTTGGGCTGAGCTTGCTGTTGGGCAGCCGCAGCTTGAGGTCCCTCGTGGAGAGCCAGACCCGCTGTCCTGGTTGGTAGGGAGGATGTGGGCGATGTCGCCTGTTAGCCTGGAACTCCTGTGTTCTTACAACTCGCTGGAGATGAATATGTGCGCTGTCTCACACCCTCTCGCTACGTCAGAGCCAATCGTCCACCCCTGGTACCGAAGAAGGTTCACTAGACCACGGGAACAAGGGGGGTTGGAACCCCAGGACACACTGGAAGGGGGTTAGGCCTGTAGAAGTATGAGTGAGTTTTGGGCATACTCTGCCCAGGGTAAGAACTCTGACCATAGATGTTGTTCTCGACTGCAGTAAGTCCGTAAGTATCTGCCGATCTCTTGGTTCAACTTGGCCATTAGATTGAGGGTGGTAACCTGACATTAGGCTTACGTTAATGTCCAGATGTTTGCAGAGAGCCCTCCAGACTTGGGAAGTAAACTGAGTGCCCTGATCGGTGACAATGTCCTCTGGAAGGCCATATACTCGGAAGACATGGTGGAATAAGGCTAGAGCTGTCTCCATTGCTGTGGGTAGTCCCTTTAGTGGTATCAGACAGCAAGACTTGGAGAATTGGTCGATAATAACACGAATGTGGTGAAGCCATCAGAAGGGAGCAGATCAGTTACAAAGTCGATAGAGAGATGGGACCAAGGACGTTATGGGATGGGCAGTGGTTGGAGGAGACCTGATGGTAGTTCCTTAGGGGTTTTGGACTTTCTATGCAGGTTGTAAGACATGGCTGGGGCCGTAGGGTAAAACAGTGATTAATACAGACCATGAACCATGGAAGTAGCTCACCATGATGCCAGGAGATGTCAGGGACATGTACAGAGCCAGGGGTGTCCGAGGATGATTTCATGTCTAGGGGCGTTAACAACATACAGGGTAAATGATTCTTGATGAAATAGTCGTCGATGGCATTGATCTTAATAGGGGGAGTGCAGGGTTGAGTGGGAAGTCTATACTTTCCAACGACGCTTTCGCTGACTAAATAAGCCCCCCCCCCCCCCTATTACAAATACAAAACACTTTAACCACAGAGCATAATTTTGATGACGTTTGAATAGGCCTGGGCGATAAAACGGTATCGATATTTATAGACGGTACACCTTCTTCGATAATGATATAAAAAATGTTTGATATAGTGCACGATATAGGCATGTGCTATGAGTGAGCAGGCAGCACACACACACACAAACATGAGTGCTGTGCCTGCCTGTGATTAGGAGATTGTGAATAAAAAAAATGAATATTAGTTGAATTTAAAATAAACATTTGCATTTGAATGCAAAAATAGTACAATTGAATGTTAGGTGTGCATCAGGGAGCGTCATCAGTGGAGTACGAGATGTGGTGATGATGATGTAAGTGACGTTGTAGTTTAATGTTTTGTTAGTCTAGCCCACGAGATGCGCAGTTGCTGCATTATTCATTCAAAATATTAGGGAAATATAGTAGCTCAATGCATAGAAGATCTTGATTAGGTTAAAACCGAAACCAAGCCATTCACACAGAACACATATTCAGCGCATTTTCTAGATGGACAAATGTGACTGCTGCCCTCGCGTCTCACACAAGAGATGTATAGAAAGCCATGCAAAGTTAAAACAGTTTAAACTTTTTGAAAACACATCACGAATTTGTGGAGGTTTATTCCTTTTCACTGCGTCTCATATGTAGGCATGGGACGATGACCGGTTTCAAGGTATACCACAGTTTGGAAAATTCACTGTTTCAAAACCACTAAAATTTTCCGTTATACTGTTCCTGCGGTATGCACAGTTTTTTTACGTGTCGTCAAAGACGGAAAGTGCAGGACTCCCTCAGTTGTGTGCAGCGAAGAGCGCAGTGAGTCACACGACCCCTTCCCCTCCGGTTGGTGCGAGCAGAGTCACCTGTGTATGGGATGGCCGAAGGAGATGAATCCCTGGAACTTTTTCCCCCGTCGAAAAAGACAAAGTCTGTCGTATGGGAATTTTTCGGGTAACGTAGACTAACCATGTTCCGTACACAATGATGTTCCATACAGATGACGTTTTAGCGCCGATCGCTAAATAAATACTTCCAAGTGGAACATAAACTATATATTGGTGTCAACTTCGGTTTTCTCCCTCTTTCACCCCCGATCAGGACAGAGACCCACCCGTCGTTTGTTTCAGTGTTGAAATAAATACTATTTGGCTTGCTACCAAGGGAGATAACATGGCTAATTAACTAGCTAATGTCAACTAGTTTCCTCCCTCATGTTACTTCACAGAGTGAGGAATAGCAGTCTAAAGTACATACTGTAGCCTACTTTTCTGCGATTTATCAGTTTTTCAGGCAATGCGAAAAAGGAATAATTCGCAAAACTGCAATGGAAATGGCTTTTTCGCATTTACATGGCGTATGTAAAAAGTAATATGATCTTTCTTCAATGTACTATAACCTCCAAGAAACACTTCATAAGTGGCCGGTCTCCAGTATAAGGGGCTTTCCCTACTATTAATGCTTAGACAATTTACACTGCACACGTCTGCGGTGCAGTGTGGCTCTGATACGGCCACTGAAGCTGATTGCGGCCACTCAATGCTTGTGTTTTTGTTTTTATACAGGCTATGGTTTATTACAGCTGTGCCACGCACGTTTCTGAAGCAGCTCTCTTTGCTGCTTCTGTAAAGATACATGCATAAGCCTCCTTTGAATAAATATAGCCAAAATCCGATACCATGACTTATCGCGAGAGGCAAAAGGTTACGTTTAAGTCTCATAACATTGGTTAATGGAAATGCCGTCATTTCGCAATACTTTATCGACATTTATAAAATATCGCCAAAGTTTTGCGCAAATCTGTAATGGAAACGCGCCTACTGTTTGAAAGGGGTCCCTTTTCACTGTTGCACTATAGTGAGGGAACAGCTGTATGTGTTACTAAAAGTGTGAAAGTTCCGAAACTAATAGAACATGATGACACAGAAGAACTCATCCACAATATCCACATTGACCACCACAAATATCCACCGACCACCACCCCCCTGCCATCAGCTCCCGCGTCTCACAGACACACGAGCGCGACTTTAGCACTAGATTTAGCAACTTTCGGACCCTTTTAGCGGCTTTTTTCCATAGAATATTCATACGGACAAACCTAGAGACTTTTTCTGATAAACCTTAGCTATGATTCAGTTGGAAGATTTCGCCAGTGCTGTCCCTTGAGCGCAAGGTCTGACTTTCCCAGAGAAGTGTCACCTCTCTCGGCGTCTATTCTGTGCAGTGAGCGGCAGAGAAGTAACGCATTCAGTTGGCCGCACCGCAGCCGACTCGTCAATAAATGAGTACAAAACAGCGTTTCCTAGCACCTGTCTCTTACTGATTGTTTGGAATTATAAATATGAGCGTAGTTTGTCTGTTAAATATCACATGCACTTTTTTTTTTTTTTTAGTTTGTTACTCAGACACAGTCTGCATCATGAGACAAAAAAGTAATATAGCAAAACAACAGCATAGCCGCTTTGGGCTACAAAAAAACCCCCCCCCCCCCCTATTACAAATACAAAACACTTTAACCACAGAGCATAATTTTGATGACGTTTGAATAGGCCTGGGCGATAAAACGGTATCGATATTTATAGACGGTACACCTTCTTCGATAATGATATAAAAAATGTTTGATATAGTGCACGATATAGGCATGTGCTATGAGTGAGCAGGCAGCACACACACACACAAACATGAGTGCTGTGCCTGCCTGTGATTAGGAGATTGTGAATAAAAAAAATGAATATTAGTTGAATTTAAAATAAACATTTGCATTTGAATGCAAAAATAGTACAATTGAATGTTAGGTGTGCATCAGGGAGCGTCATCAGTGGAGTACGAGATGTGGTGATGATGATGTAAGTGACGTTGTAGTTTAATGTTTTGTTAGTCTAGCCCACGAGATGCGCAGTTGCTGCATTATTCATTCAAAATATTAGGGAAATATAGTAGCTCAATGCATAGAAGATCTTGATTAGGTTAAAACCGAAACCAAGCCATTCACACAGAACACATATTCAGCGCATTTTCTAGATGGACAAATGTGACTGCTGCACTCGCGTCACACAAGAGATGTATAGAAAGCCATGCAAAGTTAAAACAGTTTAAACTTTTTGAAAACACATCACGAATTTGTGGAGGTTTATTCCTTTTCACTGCGTCTCATATGTAGGCATGGGACGATGACCGGTTTCAAGGTATACCACAGTTTGGAAAATTCACTGTTTCAAAACCACTAAAATTTTCCGTTATACTGTTCCTGCGGTATGCACAGTTTTTTTACGTGTCGTCAAAGACGGAAAGTGCAGGACTCCCTCAGTTGTGTGCAGCGAAGAGCGCAGTGAGTCACACGACCCCTTCCCCTCCGGTTGGTGCGAGCAGAGTCACCTGTGTATGGGATGGCCGAAGGAGATGAATCCCTGGAACTTTTTCCCCCGTCGAAAAAGACAAAGTCTGTCGTATGGGAATTTTTCGGGTAACGTAGACTAACCATGTTCCGTACACAATGATGTTCCATACAGATGACGTTTTAGCGCCGATCGCTAAATAAATACTTCCAAGTGGAACATAAACTATATATTGGTGTCAACTTCGGTTTTCTCCCTCTTTCACCCCCGATCAGGACAGAGACCCACCCGTCGTTTGTTTCAGTGTTGAAATAAATACTATTTGGCTTGCTACCAAGGGAGATAACATGGCTAATTAACTAGCTAATGTCAACTAGTTTCCTCCCTCATGTTACTTCACAGAGTGAGGATTGGAAAATTCACTGTTTCAAAACCACTAAAATTTTCCGTTATACTGTTCCTGCGGTATGCACAGTTTTTTTACGTGTCGTCAAAGACGGAAAGTGCAGGACTCCCTCAGTTGTGTGCAGCGAAGAGCGCAGTGAGTCACACGACCCCTTCCCCTCCGGTTGGTGCGAGCAGAGTCACCTGTGTATGGGATGGCCGAAGGAGATGAATCCCTGGAACTTTTTCCCCCGTCGAAAAAGACAAAGTCTGTCGTATGGGAATTTTTCGGGTAACGTAGACTAACCATGTTCCGTACACAATGATGTTCCATACAGATGACGTTTTAGCGCCGATCGCTAAATAAATACTTCCAAGTGGAACATAAACTATATATTGGTGTCAACTTCGGTTTTCTCCCTCTTTCACCCCCGATCAGGACAGAGACCCACCCGTCGTTTGTTTCAGTGTTGAAATAAATACTATTTGGCTTGCTACCAAGGGAGATAACATGGCTAATTAACTAGCTAATGTCAACTAGTTTCCTCCCTCATGTTACTTCACAGAGTGAGGAATAGCAGTCTAAAGTACATACTGTAGCCTACTTTTCTGCGATTTATCAGTTTTTCAGGCAATGCGAAAAAGGAATAATTCGCAAAACTGCAATGGAAATGGCTTTTTCGCATTTACATGGCGTATGTAAAAAGTAATATGATCTTTCTTCAATGTACTATAACCTCCAAGAAACACTTCATAAGTGGCCGGTCTCCAGTATAAGGGGCTTTCCCTACTATTAATGCTTAGACAATTTACACTGCACACGTCTGCGGTGCAGTGTGGCTCTGATACGGCCACTGAAGCTGATTGCGGCCACTCAATGCTTGTGTTTTTGTTTTTATACAGGCTATGGTTTATTACAGCTGTGCCACGCACGTTTCTGAAGCAGCTCTCTTTGCTGCTTCTGTAAAGATACATGCATAAGCCTCCTTTGAATAAATATAGCCAAAATCCGATACCATGACTTATCGCGAGAGGCAAAAGGTTACGTTTAAGTCTCATAACATTGGTTAATGGAAATGCCGTCATTTCGCAATACTTTATCGACATTTATAAAATATCGCCAAAGTTTTGCGCAAATCTGTAATGGAAACGCGCCTACTGTTTGAAAGGGGTCCCTTTTCACTGTTGCACTATAGTGAGGGAACAGCTGTATGTGTTACTAAAAGTGTGAAAGTTCCGAAACTAATAGAACATGATGACACAGAAGAACTCATCCACAATATCCACATTGACCACCACAAATATCCACCGACCACCACCCCCCTGCCATCAGCTCCCGCGTCTCACAGACACACGAGCGCGACTTTAGCACTAGATTTAGCAACTTTCGGACCCTTTTAGCGGCTTTTTTCCATAGAATATTCATACGGACAAACCTAGAGACTTTTTCTGATAAACCTTAGCTATGATTCAGTTGGAAGATTTCGCCAGTGCTGTCCCTTGAGCGCAAGGTCTGACTTTCCCAGAGAAGTGTCACCTCTCTCGGCGTCTATTCTGTGCAGTGAGCGGCAGAGAAGTAACGCATTCAGTTGGCCGCACCGCAGCCGACTCGTCAATAAATGAGTACAAAACAGCGTTTCCTAGCACCTGTCTCTTACTGATTGTTTGGAATTATAAATATGAGCGTAGTTTGTCTGTTAAATATCACATGCACTTTTTTTTTTTTTTTAGTTTGTTACTCAGACACAGTCTGCATCATGAGACAAAAAAGTAATATAGCAAAACAACAGCATAGCCGCTCTTTAGTGTAGATGCTAGTGGTTAAACGGATCATAGTTTATCCGTGATCCGTATGGACCAAGCGTTCGGCGCGCATTTGATCTGCGGATTAATTGCAAAATTTAACCATAATAGAGTATACGTTTATCATTTGTTCGTATTTACACAAGCAAGCGAATTTTAAACAATTCCAGAGAGAAAAGGCGAAAGGGAACTCGATTCGTTACTCGCGCGTTTCAGACGGCGCGTGAACACCGAACTGAATCCTCTGAACAGACATTTACACATAAAATTATGACAAAATACCCATCTCGACAATCATTCTGGTAAACGCAGTCAGTTATATCTCAAGTAAATCTTCTTCTTTTGGTTTTATGGCAGGTTGCGAACCAGCTTCATAGGTGCATACCGCCACCTACTGTGATGGAGTGTGAAGAGAATGTACCATTTCTCACCTAAATCTTAAATTCTGTTCATTATTCCACAATTCTTAAGAAATCTCATGATTGCACTTATTTGTTTTCCTGCATTTGGACCAGAATACTACATGAAAATTCTTTAACTCCTAAGGATTGTAATTCATCTCCAAGTCCATCCCTCTCATATGCTGTACATACCATCATAACGTGTGCCACTGATTCCTCTGTTAAACATCACATAAACCAGAATTATGTTTCCCTATAATGTTTGGTTAAGATTTGAGTGTCCTGGTCATATACGTGTTAAAATGACTTGTTCCCTTCTACTTACGTTATGAATGATTTTTCATACACCTTTGTGATAATGCCTACTTGTTTGACATGAGTCCCAGTATATCTGCCATACAATATTGCATGCATTTAATATGAACTGTGTTCCTGCTATTCTGCTGAGTGCAATATTTATACTTGTGTTACAAGCCTCCCTGCTTGTCTAGGGGTAAGTGAGGCTGTAACAAATAAATTACAAAAAAAAATAATAAGGGTCTGACGGTCACAAAAAACCCCTGATCCAGGAAAGCCCCAGACGCAAACTTAAAAAAAAAGCTTTTTAAAAAAAAAAAAAAAAAAAAAACACACACACAACAAAATATTTATAAAAGGAAGCAAATCTTCAAGAGAGAGCAAGGCCAACATATCAAACAAAACGCTAACCGTCAATGAAAGTTTTTAAATTACCTAAACAAATGAAAATAAATAAATGACGAGTCTGACCTTACTCCCTAACATAAACAAAATCTCAAGTTCAAAGAAAATAGCACCCTCTCCCTAACGCTTCCAAAAAGCAAACAAATATTTACACAAAGAATAAAACAAAATAAACATCAATACGAGAAATAGGCCTACGCCCATAGCATCCACACGCTCTGTCATAGTTTGCAATTAAGCAATCCATTCACAACGTTAAGATACAAAGACCGCACTCGGTCGCACTGAGCTGAACAGAGAACATTTCTGGATCAGGGCAAAGAGTGAAGCGCGTTGCCGTCAGCTTTGTTTCTCTGCTGTCTTATACTCCTTGGGTTTCTGTGGCTTTCACTCAATACTGATGGATGAGTATCAGCTGGAACCCAATTAGCGATCTGCGACACAGACAGAGACAAAATAGAATGCAACACGTAACATGCCCAATAGACGATATCACTCCCATGATCACACATTTTACAAATACGTCCACAGGACGCAACACCCCCACCACTAAGAATGTAAATACAGCAAAAGAGAGAGAAAAAAAAAAAAAGCCAACCGCAATCGTTGATTGGCACCTGACATACGGGAAAGGAACACCAGGGGATTATGGTCAGTATACACCACAACAGGGTTAATGCTGTTTCCCCAGGTATACATCAAAATGTTTAAAAGCTAATAACAGTGCAAGGGCCTCCTTTTCAATTACACTATAATTCCATTGAGCTCCAATGCACTTCCTAGAAAAAAATAGGAGACAGGATGTTAAACAAGCTTGATCTTCCTGTAACACTGCTCCAGCACCATTATCGCTCGCATCCACCTGCAATGTGAAAGGTCTAGCAAAATCAGAGGCAGAGAGAACAGGAGCCTGACAGAGGAGATCCTTCGCTGCTTCAAAGGCCAGTTGACAGCCAGTAGACCACACAAACTCTTGTTTTATGCCGAGGAGATCTGTAAGTGGACAGACCAAGGTAGAGAAGTTTGGACAAAAAAAAAAAAAGCACGATAATAACCACTCATCCCCAGAAAACGTCTTAGTTCACGTTTATTAGATGGAACAGGAAACTGGAGGATGGCTGCTATCTTAGCATCAATTGGCTTTACCAGTCCCTGACCGACTTGCTTACCCAAATAGGTAAATTGTACCTTTAGCAAATTCACACTTTGCCAGGTTTAGTGTCAATGCAGCAGTCTCCAAACTTCTCTGAGTCCCCAAGTGCTGTACCCAATCATCTGAATGAATTACAATATAATCTAGGTACACTTCACAATCGGAAACCCCTAAAAGCACTTGATGCATCATCCTCCGAAATGTGGCAGGTGCATTTCTCATCCCAAAAGCTAACAGTATATTGTAGAAAGTTGTTGGGAGTTACAAACGCAGATATTTCAGAGGCTCGTTTAGTGAGCGGCACCTGCCAATATCCCTTCAACAAATCCAGCTTAGTGACATATCTAGCTGAACCAACTTTATCCACGCAGTCCTTTATCCTGGGAAGAGGAAAGGAGTCAGGCTTTGTTATATTAACTTTACGGTAAGCCGTACAAAACCGGAAAGTAGAGTCAGGTTTAGGTACAAGCAGACAGGGGGAGCTCCACGGGCACAGCCATACCGTGACTTAACAGGTATTCAACTTCTGCTTGCATAACTTGTTTTCGTGGATTTAATCTATAAGGGTGTTGTTTAATTGCCCACATCAATGTCATGGGCACAGACAGATGTTCTACCGGGCACGTCGCCAAGCAAGGTAGAAAAATTACTCAACTCCATCAAGTCATAAGACTGTTCTGCAGTAAGATGTGAAAGAAAGCTAGAAGGATCTTGCAGTATAGCAGAATTCTGAAGGCGGGTGGGGGAGATGGAGAAGTCTCTGCCTTGTAATTCATCCTCCTCCGTAGAGGGCTTAGCTACTAAGCTCACTGTAGCAGCAGCACAAATTAAGGGAGAACCAACCTGCTTGTCACGGTTGTCAGATGTTCAACTCACATAAGCTTTAAACCGATTCACATGGCATACACGACTTTTACACTTCCGATCCGGCGTAGCAACGACATAGTTCGTTTCATTCAACTTCCTTTCAATCAAGTACGGACCAGCAAATTTGGCATGCAGAATCAATCCAGGCGTTTGGCAACAAAACCAATACCTGATCACCAGGTGAAAAGTCTCATTTTACACGGTTTCAAACCGTTCTTTCATTTTTGACTGGGTTTCAGACAGATGTAACTTAACCAGATCTCGTGTGTTACATAACTTTTCACGGATGGAGGTAACGTACACATCAACAGGCTCAGGTTTAGGGGACTGGTTTACCAGCTGATCACTCAGTAATTTTAACGGACCACGCACAGTGTGTCCAAACACAAGTTCAGCAGGGCTAAAACCAAGGGACTCCTGTACAGACTCTCTGGTTGCAAACATCAAATAAGGAAGACCCTCAGCCCAATCTCTACCAGTCTCGATACAGTAACGTCGCAACATTGCTTTGAGAGTTTGATGAAACCCCTCTAAAGCCCACTGTGACTCTGGATGGTAGGCACTAGACATTTGGTAGCCAATACAAAAGCATCTTCAAAGTTTGCTTAAACTTTTGAGATAAAATTTGAGCCCTGGTCGCTCTGAATTATTCTTGGTAGTCCAAAAGTAGTACAGAGCTTAAGCTCTTTTACCACCCCCTTAGCCCTCAGTGTACGTAGTGGAATTGCTTCAACAAAACGAGTTGCTGCACACATTATTGTTAAGATATACTGATGTCCTGCTTTCCCTTTTGGCAGCGGTTCAACACAATCAATGATCAATCGCTCAAATGGTTCATTCACAATGGGAATCAGACAAAGTGGTGCAGGAGGAATTTTCTGATACGGCTTGCTCGCTATCTGGCAAACATGGCAAGATTTACAGAATTTAACGACATAATTTAAGTCCAGGCCAGAAAAAGTATCTAGAAATGCGGTAATAGGTTTTAGTTATACCAACATGACCAGAAAAAAATATTCTCATGGGCAAGCTTCAAAACCTGCTGCAGATAGTCCGATGGCAAAACTATCTGCTGCACCTCCTGCCATCCTAGCTCTTCTCGTTGTGGTTTCCATTTGCGCATTAGCAAGCCCTCCTCCCAAAAATAAACCACCCCTGAATTGAAATCATGGGCACTACTCTCAGCAGCCTTTATGCACTTCACCAAAGAAGGGCCTGCTCTCTGCCCACCTTCAAAATAGTTCCCTCATCAACCTCCTCCCCCACAGAAGGTACATCAACGTCAGGATCTGGCGATACAAACAAAGCACATTCCACAGCTTAAGGCACGTCACTAGCTAAAAATTTTGTTTGACAGATCTACTACTTCCTTAAATTTCTGTGCTTGAGCGCAAGTAACAACAAGCGGGAAACAGAAGGAAACTTTACAGCTAGATCAATTTTGGGAAGTATTAGGTATGCAAGTCACAATTGGTGTAGGGAAGACTATGCCACCTGCAAGATCGTTCCCAAGAATCAAGTCAACACCCTCCACAGGTAACTGTTCACACACAGCTAAGTTGACTGCCCCACTAACAATATCAGACTTCAAATATGCAGTATGAAGCGGCACATTCACACAATGCATCTCAATTCCACGTACTAATACTTCATTACCAGTAAAGGAAGTATCAGAGAACGGCAAGATTCCCGCAGATATAAACGACTGAGCTGCTCCCGTATCACGCAGAATTGTTACAGGCCTAAACTCTGAATCAGGTGATAGAGACTGTACCCCTAAACAAAAAAGGTTGATAAGTCTCCTCTTTATAAGTATCCGCATATATCGACTCAACAAGAGCGACATTTTTAGTCTTAGAAGCACCACTCTTCTGCGTCCATGCTCTACAATCAGATGGCTTGGATCGAGGGGGAAAAAAAAAAAAAAAAAAAAAAAAAAAAAACCACAAACTCGCTTTTCAGAACTCCCGTTTGATTTACGAGTCATTTCACCTTTAAACAAACGTGTAACACGCTGTACCGAATTCTCTGTATTCCCCATCTGAGTTTTGACAGTCGCCCCTGACAAAAATACATTCTTGTGTGTCAACACAAATTCGTCTGCCAAAACTGCAGCATTAGCAAGAGAAGTAACTTTGTTTGTTTAAATACACAATGATATTAACTGGAACGCAATTCTTAAACTCTTCTAACAAGATTAATTCATGTAGCTCCTCCAGGGATGTAACCCTGCTAGAAAGACACCACTTTTCAAAAAGCACTCTTTTTTTCCCTCTCACTGTTTTCACATGCCCACGAAACTTCTGTCGATAGGCTTCGGGGACCAACTTGTATGCCCGCAAAACAGCAGACTTTACAGTTTCATAGTCAAGGGAACCTTCAATAGGTAAGGCTTAGCAAACCTCTTGAGCTTTCCCTGTAAGTCCACATCTCCTTTGGCCATTTTAGTTTACTCGCGATTCGCTCAAACGCAGTAAAGTACGAATCGACTTCAGCCTCCCTGAATAGAGGTACTTGTCGAATATACCTACTAACGTCAAACGTATCACTCGAAACAGTGTGGGAAAAATCCTCAGTTACGGTGCTATCGGTCGTAAATTACAGGCGAGGATACTGAATTAGGCTGAGAACGTGGAACTGGGATTGGCCTTTGGGCCAACCGCTCAGACTCCAAATCCAGTTTACGCATTTCAATATCTCTTTCTGCCTGCTTTTCTAACATACGAAATCGAATCTCTGCCTCACATTCTTGCTTCTTAATTAAAAGATCCATCTCTTTCAACTTTAAAGTAATCATTGAATCCTGAGGCACAGAATCAAAATTTGGACTTACCACTTGAGCCATAGCATCCACTGCTTCAGCATTCACTGCCGCACCCGTCTGAAGCTCACCATCATCATCAGATTGCCTAGGTAAAATACCTGCAGCTATCAATTTCTCAAAGAGCTTCCTTAAGTACTTGTTTGGTGGTATCCCTCTGAATATGAATAACAAAGAATTCTGCGATCAAAATTAAAGGCCTTAACTTTGACCATGGGCGCGAGAGTAAAATCGGTTAAATCAAATTCCATTATTCCTATGTCCCCTCCTCTTACTCCTTCCCCACCCACAGTTGAAAACTGCTTCACCATACACAATCCGCGGCCCATTGGATCACGATCGTTCAAACTGATTTCAATCTAGGGCAAACGGGGGGGGGGACAAAAAATAAAAAAATAAAAACACTTCCACCTTGCGATCAAAAAAACAAACGAACGTTCACGTTGTGAAAAAAAAGGGGGGGCAAAAAAACGTCTAGACGAGCCCCCACTTCTTACAAGCCTCCCTGCTTGTCTAGGGGTAAGTGAGGCTGTAACAAATAAATAAAAATTTTTTTTTTTAAAAATTAAAAAAAAGGGGGTCTGACGGTCACAACAATCCCCTGATCCAGGAAAGCACCAGACGCAAACTTAAACATAACTTTTTTTTTTTTACAACAAATGTATTATAAAAAGGAAGCAAATCTTCAAGAGAGGGCAAGGCCAACATAGCAAACTAAACTATCAATGAAAGCTTTAAATAACCCAAATAAATGAAAATAAATAAATGACAAGAGTCTTACCTTACTCCCTAATATAAACAAAGGCAAAATCTCAAGTTCAAAGAAAATGGCACCCTCTCCCTAACGCTTCCAAAAAGCAAACAAAAATATTTACACAAATTAAGAATAAAACAAAATAAACATCAATATGAGAAATAGGCCTATGCCCATAGCATCCACACACTCTGTCATAGTTTGCAATTAAGCAATCCATTCACAACGTTAAGATATAAAGACCGCTCTCGGTCGCACTGAGCTGAACAACAGAGAACATTTCTGGATCAGGGCAAAGAGTGAAGCGCGTTGCCGTCAGTGTTTCAGCTTTGTTTCTCTGCTGTCTTATACTCCTTGGGTTTCTGTGGCGTTCACTCAATACTGATGGATGATGAGTATCAGCTGGAACCCAATTAGCGATCTGCGACAGAGAGAGAGAGAGAGAGAGAGAGAGACAGGGGAAGAGAAAAGAGCATGCAACACGTAACATGCCCAATAGACGATATCACTCCCATGATCACACATTTTACAAATACGTCCACCGGACGTAACACTTGAATCATCCATATTTAAGGATTCTTTAGCCATTTTATCTACCTCTTCATTACCTTGAATTCCCACATGTGCAGGTACCCATATAAACCGAGTAATTATCCCTATCTGTTTAATACTATATAGTGTAATCATGATTTCTGTTAAAATGTTATTACTTTATCCGGTCTTACTTCATATACCCACTCTAATGCCATAAGGATAGCTACCATCTCTGCTGTATATACAGAAGTACCATCTGTAATTCTTCCAGCCTTCCTAACCTGAAATTCTGGAATGAAAAATGCAGCACCTGTCCTTCCAGTTTCTATGTTCTTTGATCCATCTGTGTAAATTTGGAGAAATTAATAATGCATACTTTTTTTATATTCTTTAACATACGCTTTTAAATTAAACCCCTCCCCATTCCCTTAATTTCTTTATGTACGTTTAAGTCAACTTCAGGTTGTTGCAATAACCAAGGTGCTATTGGAGGAGTTACTATTACCGATGCAAATTTATTTGATTCTATTCCAGTTTCATTGATCAATTTCTTAATTTTCCATGCAAATCCTTTACCTGGTTTATTTACTGTTTCCCAACTCTCATTAAGTACTTCTCTTACAGGATGATCCTCTCTTTGGCCCTGAAGATTAATCCAATATGCCATGGCTAGTTTTTCTCTTCTTAAATGTAGAGGCATTTCTGAGGACTCCACCTGTATTGCTGCAATTGGTGTCGTCTTAAATGCTCCTAGAACCAATCTTAGTGCTTTAGCTTGCTTAAACTTCATATCTAGTTTCTTTAATAACGTTGCAGATGCAGATTCATACACAACACATCCATAATCGAGAACTGATCTCATGAGTCCAATATATATACACTTTAATGATTGCTTATCTGCACCCCAATCTTGTCCTGCAACCCCTCTCATTAAATGTAATACTTTATTACATTTCTTTATAATATAATCTATGTGGACTTTCCAAGTTAATTTATCATCAAACCACATTCCCAAATATTTAAAATTAGATACTTTTTCTAATGCAGACCCATGAAGTTTAAGCTGCTTATTTTCTTTAATTTTCCTCCTGGAAAATATCTGGTAATACGTTTTGGATAATGAAAATTTGAACCCCCATTCTAAAGACTACATTTCTACTATCTCTACTGCTTCTTGAATTCTATCCAAATTAAAAGATACATTTCTTTCTCTTTTACACATTATTCCATCATCAGCATATAAAGCCGTAATAATTCCTGGAGGCACTTCTTCAAATACATCATTAATCATAATGTTAAATAATAAAGGGCTTATCACACTCCCTTGAGGTGTCCCATTCTCCACACTCACTATCTGTGACAATTCATTTCCCACCCGAACCTGAATTGTTCTATCTAATAAAAAACTTAAAACCCAGTTATAAATTCTTCCTTCAATTCCACTTTTTCCCAATTTTAGTAGTAAACCTTTCCACAACATGTCATATGCCTTTTCAATATCAAAATAAACTGCTACTAAACCCTCTTTCATTATTATAGCTTTCTTGACATCTGTCTCCAGCTTTATTAATGCATCCAATGTTGAACGACCTTGTCTAAAACCATATTGATAAGGTGCTAACCCTCCCTTACTCTCTAATACATGATTCATCCTATTTACAATCATTTTTTCCATTATTTTACAAAAATTAGACGTAAGTGCTATTGGCCTGTAATTCCCAGCTATTGATGCATCTTTTCCTGGCTTAGCTATTGGTATTATTATTGCATGTTTCCATGATCTTGGTATCCTCCCCTCTATCCATATCTTATTTAAATAACTCCAGTACTACTTTAAGAATACTATCATCTGCATGTTTGATCATATTACAACATATTTTATCTTTTCCTGGAGCTGATTGCCTAAATTAAAGTTCCCATACCTCAAAATCAGCATCTAATACTCCTGTCCCGTCAGGTTTTCTATTATAAATACATTGATGTTGCTTTAAAATGTCCTGTCTTTTCTTATAGCTTTCTTGACATCTGTCTCCAGCTTTATTAATGCATCCAATGTTGAACGACCTTGTCTAAAACCATATTGATAAGGTGCTAACCCTCCCTTACTCTCTAATACATGATTCATCCTATTTACAATCATTTTTTCCATTATTTTACAAAAATTAGACGTAAGTGCTATTGGCCTGTAATTCCCAGCTATTGATGCATCTTTTCCTGGCTTAGCAACTGGTATTATTATTGCATGTTTCCATGATCTTGGTATCCTCCCCTCTATCCATATCTTATTAAATAACTCCAGTACTACTTTAAGAATACTATCATCTGCATGTTTGATCATATTATAACATATTTTATCTTTTCCTGGAGCTGATTGCCTAAATTGACATAATATTCTTCTAAGTTCCCATATCTCAAAATCAGCATCTAATACTCCTGTCCCATCAGGTTTTCTATTATAAATACATTGATGTTGCTTTAAAATGTCCTGTCTTTTCCTTCTATAATTCTCATCCAGATTTTCTTTACTATGTGCCTTTTGAAAGGTCTTGATTAATATTTCTGCCTTTTCCTTTTCTGTGATAGCTGTTACTCCTTCTCCTGTTAATATCGGAATATTCCTAGTTTTATATATCCCAATCATCTTCTTTAACATACCCCAAACCTCACCCACTTGAGTTTCTTTACCTATCGAAGAACAATACTCTTGCCAGTATTTTTTTTTTGCCTGTTTGATTTTCCTCCTAGCCTGAGCTCTTTCCTCCTGATATTTTACTACTGCTTCTATATTCAATGTTCTTTTTAGGATTCTAAAAGCTTTATTTCTATTTTTAATAGCATTAGAACATTCTTCATTCCACCATGGAACAACTTTATCCCTTCGGTTTCCTTTTGAATAAGATTTATATTCCGCTTTTACTCAAAACTCACTTTAAACCACCATCAAGTTTTTGTAATAACTTCCGATTGCCGTGTGTGTTTTGGCCATGTATTGTTGATGAAATGAAATATATTATAACCTCTGAGTCAGAGCAGCGATCATGGAAGAGAGAGCACAGGCAGACAGTGCTCTCTCTAGAAACTGCTAATGCTTATCATTAAATCAGTGGAAAATTTATAGAAATGACGATTCTGTCTGAGCTAGGCATTTTAAAACAAACACGCACTATATGTAGATAACAGATGCGTAAACTGAAGAATTTGAGCTTTATTAAAAATATTTGCACTGATTTTTTGTTAGTTACATTTTGTTCCTTTGTGCAGTGGCTCAGGAGATGAGTCTTTGTATCTGTATAAACATCAACAAGCTGAAAAATAAAACCAAAGTTTTTTTTTTTAGATAATGTAATCTTGTTCAAATAGATTTCATAAAATTGGTATCGAAAAAAGTATCGTTCAGGAACTGGTATCGAAGTCAAGGTATCGTATCGATATCGAAAATTTTTGAACGCCCTACCTGTAAGTCACTTTAAGGAGTCAAATGTCACCTCGTATTAGGAAGGATCATTTTTTATCAGAATTTTTGATTATTGATCATGCTCCTAATTTTTTTAAATTAGGAGGACAAGCGCTCATAAAAAGAAAAGTAAGCGTAGAGCCCATAGACTGTATAAAAACAGGTAGAGCCATGTGTAACAGTATATTAGATCCGTGCATGAGGTCTAAAGAGACAGCAGCCTAAATAAACCTCATGCTGCCTTTCATTATACAGTGAAGATATCTAATATCACTAGAATATCTAGTGTTATTTTACAGTTTAATAGATTATAATTAGACCAAACTGAAAATATTTAAGTACTGTTAATTTAATTTGTATCTTGTTATTGTTTTTGTTTGTGCTATTGATTGTCATGAATTTATTTGTTCTTATTTTATTATTTACTCTTTACTTGTCTCTTTTAGTTAAAATAAATTCAATTCTGAGTACACGTGATTCTTGGGTGTGGAGGGGGCGTGGTCCATGAGAAATAGTCCTGCCACCACAGCTGGAAAAACACTGCATACATTTAATACAATTTGAAAAATGCCATTACAAAGCTAAAAAGAAAATGCCCCTGAAATCACTTTGAGTCAAATGTCACCTCATATTAGGAAGGCAAATTTTTGATCAGAATTTTTTATTATTGATCAGAAGGTGCTCCTACATTTTTTTAAATTAGGAGGACAAGCGCTCCTAATTACAAGAAGAAAAAACTGCTCTTAATATCTGTGTGTGACAGGTATGGCTATGGAATGGGGTTTGGCTGAGGAAATATTTTCAGTCAAAATATAATTTTTTGCTTTAACCCCTGTATACATGCATGTGTGTGTATTTATATGTACATAATAAATATGCACAGTACACACACATATATTATGTAAACAACATTTTTTATTTGGGATGCGATTAATCACGATTAATCGTTTGACAGCACTATTAGAAATATATATTTTCTAAACTAGTTGTCAACCGTTCGTATATAATGGTGATGATATTAACTCAACAATGCAAACTTCTGTTCTCAATTTCTGAGTTAATGCTGTTTCTTAGATTTTTTCAGTTAAATTCTACACCATTTTTTTCAGTGCACTTACTACTTGTTCTGTCTGCCATAGCAGGATTTTGGCTATTAAGGGATTCTTTCATGTTTGGGTAATTGATATGCAGCTTAACCAAACAAGCAATCATATTAATGCCAGAACTAGTGTTGTGATACAAAACATTCTCACTCCTTAGGCGTCAAATATTGCGGTTTGGCAGGAGCCCTGCACATCACCCTGTTGATGGCAAAGCAACCCACTGCTGTTGTTATACTGACACACAGCAGGGCTTTGCGTGACATATCGAGCTCTTGCACCAGGACTTGACACTTTGAGAATGAGAAAATGCTCTTTGATATGCATAAATTTGTTTATGATCATTAAAATATGAAGTATTACATCACTGGTGTAATTTCAGGGGGCGTTATAGGCTCCCACTATCCCATTAGATACATTCAGGTACTGTATATGATGATGTATGATAGTGCCTGAAGGGTGACCTTGAATTCTTAAGCAATCAGTCTTTCAGTTATGATATCAGATTTATTCTAGTATCAGCCTCAAACAGCATGCCCATGGCCCGAGCAAAATATGAATGTCTGATGACCTTTTTCTGTGTAATGACTGGGCAGTTGTTAATGGTACTTGTTATTCAGTAGTGTCAGAGCTTTATCCATCATAAACTTACTTATTGCTCCTCTGAATTTATTCGACAGGAGGAGAATGAAGGCCAAGGCCCCCCCTCCACCTCAGCCTGCCCCCCTCAGGATCTTCCGTAAGGCCGTTCCTGATGGAGGAGGATCTTCAGGGGGAGACAGCAAAGAAAACATGCTTCGACCCTCTGTGGATCTCCATATCAGTCTGCCTTCAGGGTACCAGACCACCGTCAATGTGGATGGCAGGTGAATATGCTCATTGCACTGACATTAGCCTAAACATTTCATCAAAACATTTTATTTTTAACATTGGTTGGTAGCTTAATGGGTGGTAACTTTGAATAAATAGAGCTGGGACAGGAAGTGTTCACTGACATTGTACACAGTGACCTTCAAAAATAATTAAGCTGAGAGTAGCTGATGGAATGGAACATAACACAGGGGTCTTTAGATTGGTTTTTACTAGGGCTGAGTGGTATATCGAGTTTGTAAAAAAAAATAAACATTTTTATAAATGATATGGAATGAGGCAATACCATTTATATTGATAAACAGTAGTTTGATAAAAGCGTATCTGAAAAATAGCGTAGAACACAGAGTGAGCTGGTGCGGGGAAAGTGCATAATCCAATTTGTCCTAAACATGAGACATGCTTTATATTCAAATGTTTATTTTGTCATCATTTGCTATATCCAGCAAAGTAAACCAAAAGATTGAAGGGTGATTCTCAAAAATCTATATTTTCTGCAAGCTTTTTTCAAGATAAATTTAGATGACTTTCCAAAAAAGGACACTAGAAACTCCAAAAGGACACCAAAGAACCAAATGATATAAGGAGCCCATATAAGCACATATGAAAGAAAGAAAAAAAATATGAATTTTATAGTATGTGTACAGTGCAACACCAAAGAGCTTTTTTACATTTTAGAGAAGCCAAGTTGCGATACCGAACAGGACCACATGGAGATGCCAAAAAAAACCTAAACCAACCGCCTGCTGACTGCATACATCTACTAAAGTACACGGATCCATTCCGTATAACTAAACACAGCAACAAACATGACAAATCAAAACATTATCGTGAATATGTGTGGAAACAACGTGAATGTACAGAAATGTCTGTGCCAGTGCATAAATACAATGTGTGATCGGTGCGTCAAGAGCACTCATACACGGATTATTATAACAGACTCATGTGTGCTTACTGTACTGTACGACTCCTGTATGCCACCACTATCATCTTTACCTTGATTGCAGTCTTCATTCATCCATCAAAACTTTACTAGCGAGACTGGTTATCCAGTCGAGAAACCGTAGTTTGCGCCAGCGGTGGGATGTGTTGACAATCCCTTCAGTCTGTACTTCACACAGCGCATCGTGTGAGGGATCGCGCTCTTTAGAGACAATCACAGAATATGACAGAGCTCGTGTTTAAAAGCTAAACACTATGGAATTAATAATTCAATGAAAACGCCACGCGTGTCTCTGTTCTCTCTGCAATCTCTGATGTAATCAGCCTGGTTTCCTTTATATTAGCACTGTTTTAGACAGACTGTTTGAATGCATTCGCTTACTTGATCATTGGACTGAAAACTTTCCCGGAGTTTAGCTGCTTAAAATGATCTGATCGCAAGCAGAGAAGCAAAATTGGGTTAAAGGGTTAGAATAGAATTTGTGCTTCAGTAATTTTGCGTTAATTGCGTTAAATTATTTTAATGAGTTAAGGATTGTAAAATTAATCGCATGTGTTAACGTGTTAACGATGACAGCCCTAATATATATATATATATATATATATATATATATATATATATATATACCTACACTGAACAAAATTATAAACGCAACACTTTTGTTTTTACCCCCATTTTTCATGAGCTGAACTCAAAGATCTAAGACTTTTTCCATGTACACAAAAGGCCTATTTCTCTCAAATATTGTTCACAAATCTGTCTAAATCTGTGTTAGTGAGCACTTCTCCTTTGCCGAGATAATACATCCACCTCACAGGTGTGGCATATCAAGATGCTGATGAGAGAGCATGATTATTGCACAGGTGTGCCTTTGGCTGGCCACAATAAAAGGCCACTCTACAATGTGCAGTTTTACTGTATTGGGGGGTCCGGCGGGGTCCGAAAACCAGTCAGTATCTGGTGTGACCACCATTTGCCTCATGCAGTGCAACACATCTCCTTTGCATAGAGTTGATCAGGTTGTTGATTGTGGCCTGTGGAATGTTGGTCCACTCCTCTTCAATGGCTGTGCGAAGTTGCTGGATATTGGTAGGAACTGTAACTCGCTGTCGTATACGCTGATCCAGAGCATCCCAAACATGCTCAATGGGTGACATGTCCGGTGAGTATGCTGGCCATGCAAGAACTAGGATGTTTTCAGCTTCCAGGAATTGTGTACAGATCCTTGCAACATGGGGCCGTGCATTATCATGCTGCAACATGAGGTGATGGTCGTGGATGAATGGCACAACAATGGGCCTCAGGATCTCGTCACGGTATCTCTGTGCATTCAAAATGCCATCAATAAAATGCACCTGTGTTCGTTGTCCATAACATACGCCTGCCCATACCATAACCCCACCGCCACCATGGGCCACTTGATCCACGACGTTGACATCAGCAAACCTCTCACGCACACGACACCTGCTGACTGCATATATCTACTACAGTACACAGATCCATTCAGTATAACTAAACACAGCAACTTACACATGACAAATCAAAACATTATCGTGAATGTGTGTGGAAACAACGTGAATGTACAGAAATGTCTGTGCCAGTGCATAAATACAATGTGTGATCGGTGCGTCAAGAGCACTCATACACGGATTATTATAACAGACTCATGTGTGCTTACTGTACTGTACGACTCCTGTATGCCACCACTATCATCTTTACCTTGATTGCAGTCTTCATTCATCCATCAAAACTTTACTAGCGAGACTGGTTATCCAGTCGAGAAACCGTAGTTTGCGCCAGCGGTGGGATGTGTTGACAATCCCTTCAGTCTGTACTTCACACAGCGCATCGTGTGAGGGATCGCGCTCTTTAGAGACAATCACAGAATATGACAGAGCTCGTGTTTAAAAGCTAAACACTATGGAATTAATAATTCAATGAAAACGCCACGCGTGTCTCTGTTCTCTCTGCAATCTCTGATGTAATCAGCCTGGTTTCCTTTATATTAGCACTGTTTTAGACAGACTGTTTGAATGCATTCGCTTACTTGATCATTGGACTGAAAACTTTCCCGGAGTTTAGCTGCTTAAAATGATCTGATCGCAAGCAGAGAAGCAAAATTGGGTTAAAGGGTTAGAATAGAATTTGTGCTTCAGTAATTTTGCGTTAATTGCGTTAAATTATTTTAATGAGTTAAGGATTGTAAAATTAATCGCATGTGTTAACGTGTTAACGATGACAGCCCTAATATATATATATATATATATATATATATAATTATAAACGCAACACTTTTGTTTTTACCCCCATTTTTCATGAGCTGAACTCAAAGATCTAAGACTTTTTCCATGTACACAAAAGGCCTATTTCTCTCAAATATTGTTCACAAATCTGTCTAAATCTGTGTTAGTGAGCACTTCTCCTTTGCCGAGATAATACATCCACCTCACAGGTGTGGCATATCAAGATGCTGATGAGAGAGCATGATTATTGCACAGGTGTGCCTTTGGCTGGCCACAATAAAAGGCCACTCTACAATGTGCAGTTTTACTGTATTGGGGGGTCCGGCGGGGTCCGAAAACCAGTCAGTATCTGGTGTGACCACCATTTGCCTCATGCAGTGCAACACATCTCCTTTGCATAGAGTTGATCAGGTTGTTGATTGTGGCCTGTGGAATGTTGGTCCACTCCTCTTCAATGGCTGTGCGAAGTTGCTGGATATTGGTAG